>NW_028262362.1:908504-1060171 GCF_047370975.1 Nipponia nippon
GAGAGCGATCTGGATCCTTGGGGCAGGGACCTCAAGGAAGGCAGAGCTTTGCCTCCTGCTTATTGCCGAGCTCCCTGAAGAAACGAGCAACGCTTCCCTGACTCCCGGAGACCCAAAACACCAGCAGGTGATGGATGGGCACTATTACCTATTTATGAAGCGTCGGGTTTTGACAGGCGCGGCGAATTCAGCCAAATATTACTCTGTTTCCCCCAGCCCTTGCTTAAAGTGTGAAGAAGACAAACAAGGAAGGGGAGTTCTGTTTGCTCGTTTGCGAGAGCGCGTTTCCCTGCAGCCCTCTCCGGGGGAAGTAGCTCTTATCAAATACAGTTGGTGTGTTTTTCTCTCTTAGATTTAACAGGGGAAAAAATAAAGATGGAAAAGCTGGCGCAGTTTGCTAGGCTGAGCACAGCGTTACTCCAACAGCAGGCTCGGCTCTCAAACGTGACAAAACGCGAGCCGTTCCCCCGGCAGCCCTTGCCCTGCTTTGGCTCTCGGCCGCGTCGCTCCCTGCTTTGGGGCCGGAAAGGACCGTGCCGCACAGAAGGGGACGGTCCCCCGTACCGCCGTCAGGGCGGTCAGGCCCCCTGGGAGGGAGGAGAGGCGTTTTTCTCGTAGGCTTTTCTAGGAGTATTTTCCTGGGCCGGTGTCCTTGCCGGCTGGCTCCGGGCGTGCTGGGAGAGCAGGCGTTGGTGTGCGGGGCTGGGGCCTCCGCGCGGGTCTCGGCACGGTCGTGTCTTCAAAGCAGGCTGCCTTTCGGATGCCCTCCCCCTCTCCTGCTTGCTTTCTTGCCTTCTCGGCATCTCGCTCTGTCTTCCTCTCCCTTTGGTAGTTCCTTGCCCCGGTAGCTTGCCCCCGCTCATCCGCGACAGCGATTTAACGTCGGGGAACGCTGTCAGCCGCGGAGAGCTGACAAAATCAGGGACAGTTCGGGCAGCAGCAGCGAGATGCGCTGACTGCATTTTCACAGCTCGGATTATATTGTGCCGCAGCTGGGGCCGAAAGGGAAGCGAGGCGGGATCCGAGGGAGAGGGAGCGAAACGCAAGGAGACAAGCGCGAGGTCTCCGGGAGCGGCGCGCCGTGCTTTCGGGCGCTGCCGGCGCTTGCCCGTCCCGCTCTGCCGCAGAGCTGGCTGGCGCCTGTGCCGGGGGGCCCTTATCATCGGCCGCCGTTTGCTGGAGCCTTTTCAACTGCTAGCAGGGAAGGAGATGCCGGGATTTCTTCTGGACGCGGGCAGCTGCCGTGGCCAGGGACCTCCCGGCTGCTTTGTCGCACCGGCGTCTGCCAAACCTACCGCTTGCGAGCATCTCGCAAAAGGCGATGCCGCTGTTTGAGCGCGGGCCTATCGTTCCGCCTTCCAAAGGCGTAATTTAATTTTCCTAACCGGAACGCTCTAGTTTGCGGGCGTATGGGTTCCCACTGACCTGCGTTACTGCTCCGGCAGGCTTGGTCTGCTTTCCAAGGGCCCCCGCCACGCCAAGGGGGCTTTAGGTTATCTCCCCGATTGCAGCAGCCCCTCGGGCTCTCTGAAAAATCCCCTTTGAGGAGGGTGAGCCCCTTTGCTCTGCCGCAGCGAGTGCAGACTGCATCTCCACAGATTTAGTGAATACTTGCGTGAGCTTCACGGCTCATCTGAATATTTGCTAGTAACATACGGCAGCCGATCGGAACACAGAAGTTGAGTTTAGATATCGTGGCGATAGAGTAGCGTAGAAACCTGAACGCGGCAAAGCAGGGTGCTTGCAGTTACGTTAAAAAACCGGGCTTGCCTATTATCGCATTAACTCAGGAGCCCATCGGATGGTTCAGAGGTATTCCCTAACCTAAGAGCTGGTTACGGCGTACTCCGTCTTTTCTGAGCGTGCGGCGTTATTGCCCGCTCCGATTTCAGCAGCGAAACGGGCTCGTTGATTGTGTCGAGCTGCTGGAATAACCCTGCCCCGCCGAAGGGGTGGCGTTCGCCGGGCGCGATGCGGAGCACCGACGTTGGGAGACGTTCGCCTTTGTCTGGTCGGCGCAGAGCGGCCCGGACCTCCGGAGAGCTGTTGGCGCGCACGACCTGCGCGGCCGCGGTGTCGCCTGCGTTCAGGTGCTCGGCGTTTGCGCGAAACGCCGAGCTGGCGGCATTGGCACTTGTAGTTACTGTCGGTTTGCGGGGGTTGTTTTAATAGATAAAGTGCAAAGGCTGGTTGCTTCTGGTCCTACGGAAAGGTTGCGAGATGACCAGGCAGTGATTAGAAAAAGGCACCTGACTGTTTTCTGTATAACGAACTACACGGGGTAACTAATAGGGGAAATGCTGAAATGCCACGCAGCGTCAACGAGTCCCCGGCGCAGATCCGAGCTTCTCCGACGTGCATCGCTGCCTGTTCTCTTTTCCCTGTCCTTGCGGACGAGCAAGGCGTCCCTGCTGGCGCGAGGGCATCGGCCGCTGCCAGGAGCTGTCCCGGATGTCAGCCTCCGGGATCCGTCCTGCCTCTGGACGCCCACGCGGATTTTCAGGCTCGTTCCAGGCAATTACCTGTTCGTCGCCGCGGGCGTGGCAGCGCTTTGCGCCGAGGACCGCGGCTGCTGGACCCTGCCGGTGGGCGGGCAGGGATGCCAGATGATTCTTTGTCGTTGCTCGTTTGGGTGCTGGGGTTTTGTTCCGGTTCTTTGTCTCTCATCTTAGGGATTTGTCGTACCAACCGCTGGGCTTAAGGAACGCGCTCGGCTCTTCCCCAGGACTGAAAACAGCGTTGCTTTATTATCCTGTCATGTTTTGGTGAAAGGTGGGAACGCGGGTCTCCGCAGTCACCCCTCGGAGTGACAGGATGCTAATGAATTGAGAAGCGGCTGCGGGCTCTGCTGCCCGCATCACATCTTCATTAGCATCCTTCTCCCGGAGACCGCTGTGATTAACGTTGTCACCACAAGCAGGAAACGAATGAATAATAATCGCCCGTCTCTTGGAAAGCGTTGCCGGTGTTTCTACAGCGATGGCACCTTTTGCTCAGCAGCAGAGCAGGGACCCCGTGGAGAACTTCCAGCCGTAGGTTGGATCCTTCCAGGTTGCCTTTATTAGCGTTTTTTAACCAGCTGTTGGCTCTCTGTCTGTGGCTCGGGTTGGAGCGAGGGGGGATTAATGACTGCTGCGCTCGAAAAAACCTCAGTTAGGAACTTGGAGCCTCTTTGTCCATCCAGCGAGTGGTCTCGTAAAGCATCTGCGCTGCCCAGACGCGCGCGCGGGCTGAGCTCCCCCAGGTTGAACCGGCTGGGTAATAGGAAGGTTGTCGCAAAGGTACGGGTCTGTTAGAGGCTCTCTCCTGTCTACAGGGGGGGAAATGCCATTACGCTGTGAATGCCGGAGGGGCAGGATTGACCTAAGCTCTACAGAGAGGAAGCCTCCCTCCCAACGGCTGCTTCAGCCTGCGCGTCCCATCAAAAAGGCCTCTCGTGCGCCTCGTTGGGCTGTAAGCTCCCTGAGCTCAGGGTTTCCAGCAGTAGGACCTGGAGGTCCGCATTGCCGATGCCGAGGCCTGAACTCGTTTAAAGGCAGGGAAGAGGGATGCTGTTGGGACGCACACCCTCTCGTTTCGGTGCAGGCGTCTGAAACGCGGCGTGGGCGTTTCTCTGTTGTCCGAGGCAGCAGCGTGCTCGGATGCGGGCGTTCGGGCCGCGGGCAGTCCTGCTGCCGCTTCCCGAGCCAGCCGCACCACACTGGCTCCCCAGCAGCGCCGCCGTTCGACAGCAACCCGCCGTAATGCGCGAGAGAAGGCAGCTCGAGCGTCGGGCTTCGGCTCCTCCCGTCCCCGACGCCTCCTGCGTAGCCAACAGCCTCGACACCCCGCTGCGGGCTCGGCGGCGGGGCCCGTAACGAGCCTCGCTCTCGCAAGGAGCTTTTTACGAGACGGCTGAGTCAAAAGCTCCGGCTCGTTCTACAGATGCCGTGCCGCACGTGTGGTGAGCGATTCAAGAGGCGAGGGGAACGGAGTCGGTTTCAGTGTGCCAGCACCTGCTTCTTTGAAGCGCGTTGAGTAGGGAAAAATCCCGTTGTACCAAGGAGGCTGAAGTTGCATAAAACCGAGAAACTCGCAGAGGTCAAAAGAATAAATTACTATAATTTTTAGGCTTTTGTGGGTTGTTTATCTCCCCTGTTTTCAAGTGAATCTAATCAAATGCGGATTTGCCACAATCACAGCTCACGCTAACCTTCACCTGGAGGGTATTAATATGCATGATGCTCGTTAAGTGTTTGTTTAATTTTTATTTATGGAAACTAGAATCTGCTAAGTGTAGCTGAGCTGGCTGCGAGAGCACGTGCGAAAGCCGTGCTGGAACGGGAAGCCAAAGCAGCAAGCGGATTGCTGCGCGGGTCCTGGCCGGGGGAGGCTCGGTCTCGGCTCCCCTCGCTCCGGAGCACGCGATCGGCCCGGGGCGTTCGGGCTGCGCGCCGAGCCGCCCCGCAGCTGGTGGTGCAGGCAAGCCCGGAAAACGCCCTCATCCCTACGCAGAGGAGGAGACCTCGAACGCTGTTATTGTTCTTTGGGTGGCCTTACTGGGATCCCGAAGTGGGTCAGAGCCTCCCTGCTCTGTGCACGTGCGTCACTAGGACCGTCCTGTCCAAAAGCTTACACTGTAGAAATGCAATTGGGGATACCGTCCCCCTCATCGTGCAGGAGCTCAGCTGAAATGCGGAGCTTCAAGCCACACGGGGTCTCCGGCACCTTGGACGTTAAACCAGTCCTGATTCCCTGCGCCAGCATCGTCCCGAGCCCAAGCACAGCGCGGTCGCCGGAGGAGCTGGGGCGTTTGGGGTTTTCACTTTGCCGTGCAAAGCTGCAGAATTGGCGGGGAGAGTTGCGTAGCATCGGGCAGGGCTGCTGCCAGTGGCACGCTCCCAGGCGCGGTGGATCAACAGTTTGCCTCCATATGGGCAGCGCAGCGCTTGCTGGCGGCTTCAGACGGCAGGCAGGCGCTGCTGGGTCTGCGGCTGCTCCCAGGCGTTTGCTGGGGGAGAAACTGCTGCTCGTACGAGGCGCAGCCGAGTTGGAAGGGGAAAAAAGGGAAGAAGGTTTGTTCTTGGCTGGCCGTTGTTCATTACGGCGTCCTTGGAGAACAGCAGCGTGCGGGGAGGCTGGTGCTGCGCGCTGGCGCGGAAGAAGGCCGGGAGCCGCTTGCCTTTGCGTCGGTTGTGGTGGTAGATCCTCCCGTGAGCGAGCACCGCGGGTGCTTTGTTTGGGGTCCGGGCACCTCGGAGGCTCTGCGGTTTGGTTTGCCAGAGAGCACGGCGATAGCAGCAGCCGAAGGGCCAGATCCTGTGCTGGAGGCACGGGGGCCCTTTCCTCCCTTTTCCGCCTAGGGAGGATGGGAGCCTAAGCCTTGAAGTTTTCCTGTGAGTAGATATTTTGGGCGGGGATAAAAGTACAATTGTCCTCATTTTTCAGGCAGGACCCCAAAGGGTCAAGAGAGGAAAGATGAGAGTCGCTTTCAGAGCCTGGCAGCTGCAGAGGCAGAGCGTCGGCTCTGACTTGAGGTCTGGCAACCCCCGGGCCCGGCGACGTTCCCCCGGAGCGGGTCCGGGTTGGGGTGCTGGGGCTTTGTTTGGATGAAAGCGCGTCTCCTTGGCTCGGACCGACCGCGACGTGCGGCTTGGGGCTGGAGGAGCGCTTGCTCTCTGCGCCTGCTTTGCCTCCAAAACAAGCAGAAGCTGGAGGAAGCCGGAACGCCCTCCTCCGCAGTCAAAGCCAAAGGAAACGTTTTTCTAAAGGCGCGCAAAGGAAAGCGGGGGGATTTCCCCCAGCTCCTCCCAGGGCACGGCGTATCCCAGGGCTGGAGCAGGCAGCACGGAGAGAAGCAGGACCATCAGACAGACGCTAACAAAACGTCTCCGCCTTCAGAAGCGGAGCTGGCGCTGATCTCTCAGCGGGCTAAGGAGCTGGCAACGGGAGCATGCTGTTAAATAGAAATGCTTGACCCCCCAGCCCTGGATTACTGTTTAATGATCTGAACCTTGTGTGCCATTCTCCTCATCTATTGAAGATGTGCTCACAGCTCGCTTAAGCGGCGGTAGCATTGTGTTCCTGGGAGAGAGTGAGAGAGAGGAGCTTTTGTGATGGGGGACTTGCCTGCAATGGCTCTTATTTTTAGAACTGGCATTTGGGAAGGGGAAAAAGGAAGGAAAGGGCAGTGTTTATTTTTAGCGTATATTCTTACCAAAGCTGCTCCGAGGTCTTTAGGCCGGAGGACAAGTTTCTCCACGGCCCGATTCCTCGGAGACCCCTCGTGCCGGGGTGCTGTAAGCATCGCATCTGTGCTGATGGCAACATGGCCCCCGTGGCCGTGTCTCGGGAAGGGTCCGTCGAGGTGACGCGGGTCTGACGCGCTGTCTTACTGAGAGGCCATTGCCGCGTTTGCAGGCTGCTGCGATGCTCGGGGAGGTGGGGAAGGGGCCACGCAGCGCCGGCTGTCGCCTTCCCGGGACGACGAGCGCCCGGGCGGTGCGGGACAGCGAGGACAAGCAGCGGTGGCCGGGAGGAGGGATGCTGGCGCTCTGCTACCTCTTTGCGCTGGGATGGGGCACAGCGGTCCCCCTCTGGGGGGGGACCTCTAGCGTCTAATCCGAAAGCCGTGAGGGACGTTTATCAAGCCAGGGCTCGGTTTCAACGCGGCGTTGCCGGTCCCGTGCCCGAGAGCAGTGTTTGCGGGGTTCAGGGTGGTTAGAGCCCACCTGGGGGGACCCTGGAAGATGTTTGAATAATCAATAGACTGAAATAAGTCAAAATAAGTGCGGGGTTATCCCTCAAGCCAAAAAACGTGCAAGAAATGAGGTTATTGAAAGTCATCCGCTCTGCTCCACCTAATAGCGGTTCTTTTACGGCTGAAGGGTGGCGCTGCCCCGTTGTTTACATAGAAGAGAGCTCTTCCTAAATCGTGTCCCGGCGTTGGCATCGTGACCGGCTCTTGGCGTGTGCAGGGATTAATCGAAACTGTAATGAACTCGCCCTCCTCCTTCCCTTTGCAGCGAGTCTATAAATAAGAGTTTATCATTGACCTCTGATCTGTAGGCTTCGCTGAAAGCGACAGAAGGGAAAGCTTTTCCAGCGCCCTGGGTGCGTTTCATCCGTCAATCCTAATCTTGGCATTGGTGATGGAGCCAATGCGCCCGGGTTTTATTCTGCTCTCCCTGGAGCAGCCAGCGGGTGGGGGTTCCGTCTGGCGCATCCCGCTTTCGCCGGGATGCGGCCCCTCCGTCCTCGCACAATAGCGGCTGATGGTAATGCTGCCGACAGCAGCCGGCTCCCGAAACAAATCCCCAGAGCTGTCTCCTGGAAGCCCTTAACGCATTCATAATACGAGTATTTATGTATCTGAATTAAACAAGAAAGGAAGAAAGCCTTAACCTCGGGGAGGGGGGAGCCCAGGGAAGGGAGAAGGGTTGCGGTGATTAAAGCAAGCTCTGTTCATTTGAGCGATATTAAATACGACGGGCATAATGACGACTGTGAGATCTGATAGAATAGAGAGAAGGCTGAAAATAAAGGGCTTGTATTTTTCCCTGATGTAACATAATGGTCACATTTTTCTTTCACAATGGTTTTTCTGAGATAAAGAACAAATTATACTGATTTGATTGCTACTTAGAAATACTTAAAAATTGAAAAAGACAGCAGGTGGGCATGGGTAGGAAGGATGGTTATTTTAGCATAACAGATGCATGCATAAAGCATTGCAGAGCCCATTTTTTAATCACGAGACCCAAAAAAAAAGAAATTCCTTCGGAGTCTTTCTGTGCGAGCCGAGGAGGTGAGGAGGAGCGCGGGTGACACGGCGGGGACGGAGGAGTGGGGGTGACACGGCGGTGCTGCTGCCGGCGCTCGTTGTGAGCGGGATACGCCCCGGGAACGGCCCTGGCGCTGACCGAGGGATGTCCCGCTGGGACGGAGACGCGGGCGCGGCGTTAGGGGCGTTTCGCTAGCGGGCAGGCGGCGAGCCGAGGGGATGGCTTTACAGCCATCTCGGGTACCACCGCCGGGGATGGCTACGTCGGGACGTGGCACAGCCCGGGTGCCAGGCAGGGAGGGACAAAGCCTCCTGAACCACAGCCCTGGCTGGATGTTCTCTTGAATAGCAGTACATGGTAATTTTTAATTGCTCCCACAATTAAAAATAATTTGTTTACTCAGATTTACACAGCGCTAATAAAGATGCCTCGGAAATTACTTAGTAACCCTTAGTTACTTAATAAACACACCATATATCAAGTGAGTGCATCACTCGGCAAATCAATTAATTCACATTTAATTACTGAAAATGACTACCAGTGACTGGCCACCGCTCCTATTTGCTCCCGGCATGGACGCGCCTGTTTACGACTCCAGATAAATTATTTCGGGGAGGGCTGAGGTCCGGCGAGGCGGCGGGCTGGCGCGGGCGGCGCGGCTCTGCCGCCGGGACGGCGGAGTCGGGAGGGCTCCCGTCCCGAGGAGGACTGGTGGCCGCTTCGCCTGCCGGCGCGGGGGCTTGGGGCGGGCCTCTCGGAGGCTGGCAACAGCATCTGGGCGCTTCCAGCGCCTGCCAAGGCGAGCCGGGGGAGTTGGTGCTTCGAAGCAAGGCGCTGAACGGTGGGAGGGCAAAGCAAGCGGAGCCGAATAACAGCAGCCACTGTCAGAGCCAAAAACGTGAGCAGCCGGTTGCAAATAATGAAAGACAGCTGAGGCTTTCCTTCCCCCGGAGGGGGTTTCTTACAATGCAGAACGCACCAGGCAGGGGAAGAGCTGCCAAGCAGCCGAGAGCGGGCTGCTCCGTGGCGCTGGGGCCCTGGCTTACGCTGGAAAAGCATTCGGGGGATTTGCACGGATAATCCAGATACGCGGCAAAACTGGCACAGCCTCGCTGACGCGCTGCGGCGTGGGTCCCGGCGCCGCGGCAGGAGCGGCGCGGTGGGTTAGTTCGGGCAGGGCTGGCAGAGCGACCGCCAGGACGGGAGCCGAGGCGAGGGCCAGCCTTGCTGAGCGGGCCGACGGGGCTACTGCGGCGGCGGGGGCGATGGCCACCGGGGCGGGCCGCACGGCGCGGGGCTCCTCTTGCCTTATTTTTAGGACTCTACAACTCATTCAGGCTTTGCTGTTTTGACGCTTCTTTCAGCCCATCAAAACGAATATTCTGTTTCTTTAGGTTTCTTATTTTAAAATCAAGAAAAGATTCACAACTGCGTGTCCGTTTTCAGCAGTTCCCAGGCAAAACTCCCATCGCTCACTTTGATGGTCCCGTGAACGGTGTGAGACAAAAAACTAAGACAGAAGCGACATTTTGTTTCTACAAAACCTTAAGGAAGTTTCATTTAGCGATGAAGAAGGAGAAGCTGGGACAAGCGGGGGCCCGGCCGGTTAGAACGGCCAGCAGTATCCCGGCTGGGAGGAGACGGGAGGACGGACCCCCGTCCCCATGGAGCAGGGAGGAGAGCGGGCAGGGAGCCACCGGCTCCAGGGCTCTGCTCCGGCTGGGGCAACAAACTCCTGGCGCGAGCAGAAGCAGCCGGGTTTCCTGTGCGTCTCTTCTTCCCCTTTTTCTTTTCCTAATCCTGCCTGTCCTGTTGCATCCGCTGGAGCCTCCTGTGAAAGTATGGATTTGTCTGGCTTTTGTGTTTAATCCCGAATCTGTCAAGCCGTGTCAAATTTGATGGCGCCTGAAAGGTCTAGCGTTAAGCAAATACGCGGTGACCAGAGCTTTTGACGGGAATCAGACGGAAGCCTAATCCTAAAAAGCCTAATGGCTTTTCCCGTAAGCCGGGAAGGCCGCGGGGTGAGCGGGAGGAGGAGAGCCGGGAGCGATGCCGCGCTGCCGCTCGCCGCCGCCGCAGGACCTCGCGCGCCTTCCTCGGGATGGACGTGGCGCAGCCCTGCCCCGCGGGGCGATGGTTAACGCCTCCGCCCTGGCCGCTGAGGGGACAGCCGGGGCTCCGTTCAGCAGCGTCCATCCCTCCGTCCCGCGGGCGGAGCGGTCCCCAGCCGGACGGGAGCCGGACGGAGGCACGGGGGCTGCAGGCTTGGAGCAGACCCGCCGCGGTGGCTCTCCATCCCCAGCGCTTCCCTCCTCCCTGCCCTCCGCTCCCATCCCCCAGCCTGCGGGGCTGCTCCGTGTGTCTCGGTCCGGGCTGCGGCCGACAGCTCCTCGGTCAGGGCAAATTATCTTCTCCCTTTCAAAAAATCCTTCCCAGTAAAGCAGGCGGGAGCTGTCACTCCGGCTCCGGCTGCTTCCCCGGGGGAAAGCTGCTGGGAAGAGTGTTCGGGTATCTGATTAAACATTCACGCAAAAGAAATAAACGCTTTGCAAAGGGATGCTTCAGCAACCAGAGGCTGGAGGGGGCGAGGCGCTGCGTGCCAGCCGCACGCCCTGGGGCGAAAAGGCGGTGGAGGTCCCGCACCCAGCCCTCTGCCTTCGCACCCGCGCCTTCCCGGGGCCCCGCTATTGCCGCGGGGTAATCGGCTCCTCTTTTTAGGTCTCCTTTGGTCTTGTGGGTAGTTCCTTCTTTGGAATCCCGTGCTTGCTTTTTTGGCAGGATGCTGCAAACGGCAGGCAGCTTGCTGCGTGCCACGGTTAGCGCCGGCTTGATGAGGTCCCCGAGTTTTTATTAGCTGCTGACCTTCGCTGTCTGGGTTCGCGTGGCCTGGCGTATTCAGAAACGGAGCGGAGACCTTTGTGCTGCAGTCGGACAGCCTTTCTTTTTGAGGGAGGTAGCAGGCTAGCACTGGCAGCAGCCCGGTACTCGTACTTCGGGTCCTTGTTGGCATCCCCGAGATTTGCACCCGCTCTGGTTTCTTTGCTCGGAGCAGGGTCGTAAAGGGATGCGTGCTGTGGTGTTTCTTGCTCTTGCGGTACAGGCCATGGCCAAGCGGGACGCGGGCAGGCGAGGCTCCTTTCTCATCGGAGTGATGCCTACTCCTCCTTTTTTCTCCCTTTCCTTCCAGCTGTAGCCGACCGGGCTACGATGATACTTTTAATTAAGTGAATATTACTGGTCGTGTAATTGAAATTCAGCATTAAATATTAAACTCAAAAGCAATGAGCCTTGAAGGAAATTGCAGTGCTCACCGACGCTCCTGCCTTGTTTCTGCCACCTGAGCGAGGAGGAGTCGCTCGCCCCAGCAAAAGCCCAGCCCGCGGCTCTGTCTCCGATTCTGCTACGCCAGGGCTTGTCGACGCTTCTTTTTAATCTCTTTTTGCCCTTTTCCATAAGGCAGCTCCGGCCCAAAAGTTCGTCCCGTTAGCCTGGAGTAGCGGCGCTTGCTTTGCGTGGCCTCTCACCCCTGGGTTTCGGCACGGCAGTCCCCGGGGAGCGGAGCTGCAGCGGCCCTTCGGCCCCGCTTCCGTGCCCCCCTTGCGGCCGCCCCTTCCCGCCGGCGGCCTGGCGAGGGTCACGGTGCCAGCCAAAGGCTGCGCGTTGGCCGCCGCTTTTTTTCTTTCTCTCCTCAAAACGGCAAGAATTGTCAAGGCCCGTCCGCTTCTTTCCGTTCCAACTGTCGTCCGAAATACCGGCGCGGGTGCAGGCAAACGATGTCAGCGTCTGTCGGCGGATACGGCGCTTTCTGGCAAAACCGGGGGCTGGGATAGGAGGGCTGGGCCGGCCGCAGCCTCGCCTTGCTCCCCGGCTGCTGCTAACGTGCACAAATGGGAGCAGAAACGAAGACGTGTCCTCTCCCAGCCACAGCTGAACGAGGCTTTTTTTGTAAATCCAGGTAATTCGTCGTGCATCTCCAGACAAACGTGTGCTTGTGCGTTGTTATTAATATGGCCTCTGTTTTTAATTTGCCTTTTTTCTGCAGCTAATTACCTGCTAGATAAAGAGCGCTCTCGTGTTTCGTGTGCGTTGCGTAGCTGTTTAGGCGCAAGCAAGAGGGAGGGGAGATGCAGGGTGTTTTCAGGCTGGTCCGAATGGGCTCAGGGACACGGGTGATGCAGGCGAGGAAGGGGATACTGGAAATTCCCGGTCTGTAACTGGGACGACGTCCCAGATGAGCCAGCTGACTCCACGCGAACACCGCTGTCTCAGCAAAACCCAGGCGCTGCCCCAAAGCCTTCCGCCGTGGAAATGCTATCGGTACCCAGATACACAGGGTGATTAGATACACGGCCCCGGTTTAAGCAGCAGCGGCTGCTCTGATTACGGCAGCTTGATTTGTCTGCTTTACAAGAAACGGTATTGTCTTTACTAGCGGGGGGTGTATCTCGCCGGCCATCGGTAATTCCTTGATTCGGGATGAAATTATTAATCTCCCAGACGTTTTTAACGTAGGGAGCATTGCAGAGAGAAGGGGACGACTGCGGGCGGACGACAGACGCAGCGGAACCGGGTCCGGTAACGCTGGACCTATCTCTCGGGCTCATCTTCGTGATGAACGGGATTCATGTAGCGCCCGCGTTGAATGCCCTCGCGGTCCCTCGCGCGGATAAAACCCTGCGTACGGAGCAGGCGGAGCTAGGTTTAACGCTTTGCGCGGACCTCGCCGGGGTCCTGTCTAAGCAGGGCCTGCCAACGCGGACGGGAGCCGGCGTCTCCAAAACGCCTGGTTTGGGCTGGGGGAACGAGACGTGGAAAAGGCGGGCAGGAGGCGGCCTCCACGCCTCCAGGCCCTGCCAAGGAGATGGAGAAGGTTTGGGTTTGGGTTTGCCGCGAGAAGCGGGACGCTGAGCGGCCGCCTGGCTGGAGCAGCCATCGACCGCTCATTGCCAACGCCTTCCTAAGGGCGACGGTTGAGGTCCAGTGTTTTTAACGACTTTTCTGGTTTCTCTCAGTAAACCTGCTTGCTCGGCTGAGCCTTGGCACAGAGTCGAAAGCAGCCTTTGTTTGTTTTCTCTGTCGTACTTTGGTTTACGTAGGCTGATAAATGAATGAATAGCTGTTGTGAGATATACGTGGGTGCGTACTAGATGATTATAAGCACGTCAGCGGAATGAATTATGTATACGGTTATAAGAAATTATCGATCTGTTGGGTTCTAATCACGCAATTACTCATCAAATGATCTCTTTCTCACGTGTTAACCCTTTGCAACCTGCTACAAAGGGACCTCGGGGATAAATCGTGACAGGCAGAAGTAAACGTTTTCTACGGGCGTCGTGCTCGCTCTTTGGGATCTTGCGGTAACCGTGGTGGGAAACCGCGAATCCTGCAGGCACGCAGATCCCGGCAGGTGAACAGTTAGCATCTGTAAGGCAACAGATCCTCCCGACGCGTGAAATCGCCGGGCCTGAACGCTGCCGGGTCGGCGGGCCGGTTCCCCCGCTGCCGGGACAGGGCCGGTGCGGCAGCCGGCACGGCGCGAGCGCCCGGCAAGCCCTGCCGCCTCCTGCCTTGCCTCCCGCCGCCCGCGACTGGCCCGAGCGCGGCACGCCTCCGTGCCGAGCTTGCTCGGAGTTTGCTGATGGAAACGGCTCCGGAGCCAGCCTCCGGGGACCCCGCGAGGCTCGTGTTGCTTTCGGCAGAATAACGCAATTCCTCATATGTTATTAACCGTAATAACCACCAGTCTCTAGCCGTTAATATATCCCCATCCAGACTCTTTCCCGACTTTCCGATTATTTCAGCTCCTTGTACGACACCGACAGAAAATACATTTTAGCGTAGTTTGTTCGGGGCGCCGCAAGCCTGCTGGTGCATTAACTACCGGGCGCGGTGAGGAACGGGCGGGCGGCGCTCCCCGTGACCGCGACGGCCGTGCCACGCCGCCGGCCCGGCAGCTCTCCGTCGGCTGCTCGCGTTTCGGCAGACGGCTCCCGGCCCCGACGCGTCCCTCGCGCCCACCTTAGGTCACGTGAAAAATTACAGAAACCGTTCGAGAGATTTACTCTCCATCAAAAATGTGTGACTGTTGTGCCAAGTTGTTGCGTTTTTCTGTCTTTTGCTTTAATGGGTGATAAAACTGATTGACTCTCCGCTTTAGACGGCTCCACGGAATATTAGCTGGGGCAGGATTGATTTTTCTCCCCCTCCCCGCTTTTTTTTTTATGCAGCAGGCACCTGACGACTTGAAGTTCCGAACTTTGAGTTAAATTATGAACCTTTGAGTTTTGCATTACGAGGAGTATCTGAAACCTGATTTGCTACATCAAACCACATTAGTTGTGTTATGTTCTTTTCTAAAAACACATTTCGGAGAAACAACTCCAATCTGTGTTGCATTTTATAGGGCAAAATAATTGAATGGCGGCTGTTTGTAATTTTAGCAATCTCTTAACCTTAATCATATTTAATGGCTTTTCTCTTCAGGCTAACAGGAGGGAAAAAAACATATTTCAGCTCCATTATATAACACAGCACTACAGTAATGCACTCCCGGCTCTGGCAGGCACTGTAAATTCCTGCTTTCTGAATTGTTGGTTCAGGACAATCATTCAGCAGGGAATTACTTTCTCATCTATGAAATAAATGAGATGTTAAACTAGTTTTCTGCTTCCCGCGGTAGGAACGCGGCGGCGTGCGGGCCCGCGGAAGGCGAAAACAAGCGCCTGGCCCCCGGCCTGTCAATAGGGAGCGTGGCAAGGGACGCGGGGCGAGGCAAAGAAATAAATCAGGCAAAATCAAAGCTGCCAGAGAGAGGGACGTGCTTGCGGCCACGGCGTCGGTGAGCTGGGGTGCTGCCCGGCGCGGCGCGCCGGCTCCTGCGCGGAAGCCAGGGGAACCGGGCTCGAACGGCGGCGAGGCGCCGTCGTTCACCGCGGGGACGCGGCGAGGGCTGCGCGGCGCTTCGGGCACCTTCGCTGGCCGCTCCGTGCCGGGGCCGGGTGTCTCGCGCCGGCATCCCTCGCGCCCACCCACGGGATGCCGGTGGATGCCGGCAGCACGGTGAGCCCGCTCTGCGCTCGCCATGCCAAGAGGAGCGATGCTGCCGAGACATCCACTTGTCTCCCAGTATGATCCTCCCGAGAGGAAGGTTTTTAATCCTGCCGAGAGGAAGGTTTCGAAGGCTGGGGGGCATTACGTTACAGCCCGGTGCCGGAGGTCTAGCCCCCGCGCTCAGCTCTGCCCAGCAGCTTTGCAGAAGGGAAAAGCAAAAGCGTCAGTGATGGAGTTGCTCTTCGCTGCCGGGCTCAGAAGCCGCTGCGTCCTGGGCAGGCTTTGTAAAGAGGCAGGAAAAGACAGGAGTTTTTAAGGCGGTACCTGCCGGAGCGATGGAGGGTTTCATTTCGGGGTGGTTTGTGTGTTTTTTACACAGCCGACTGAGTCAGAAACACTTCCGTGGTGTTGCTAATTACAACTTCGCCTGCCTTGGGAAGTGAAATACGTTTCAGGGATGAGCGCGTGGGACTTCTTCGTCACACGTGACCACTGCCCGGTTGGTTTTAGACAGTCTCGCTCCAAAATGACGCAAGGAGCAGGCGGCGGGTGGGCGAGCGGTGAAGCTCCCGGGGTCTGCGAAACGGGCGGCTGCCTTTTGCAGGGGTGGCCCATGGCAACGGCCACGGAGCTATCTATAGGTGCAGGCGGTTTCTGTTTACTTAGGTTGTGCGCGCGTCCGGACGGCGGGAATCCCTTTGGGCCCCAGAAGCACCCTGTTAAAGCGGGAGCAAGGGACCGGGAGTATTCGGAGCACAAACCAGCCAAAGTCCCGCTTCTCCCGCGGCCGCCGCTGCCTGGGCGGACGCCCGGTAAAATAGCTGGCTGTCATTCTGGAGCCCGGCTAAAGCTGGAAGAGGAATTCACTGAAGAGCTGGTACGTGTGCGCCAGATCCCCCGCCCTCTGCTTGCGCCAGATGTTGCTGCTGTTCTGCGGGCCGTTCTGCTGAGCATTGCTGTGCCACCAGGAGGAATAAACAACGGTTCATCTCGGCACGAGTAAGGCGGCTGATTTTTCCCCATCGGAGCTCTGTTCCTGCGAAACCCTCTCCCATTGTACTTGTGAAAACTATGTTCGTATAATTACGGATACCGGTCCAGGCAGCAAAGGCGAGGCACGATGGCGATTAGCTTGGGGTGCGGAGAGGTCACCTTCCCCCACCCTGGCACGGGAGAAAAAACGGGGCTCTTTTTTTCCGCCCCTGCCCCCCCCAAGAGGTGCTGGAACCGCATGGGTGACAGGGCAATGTCCGTGACGACACGCAGAATTTTGTGCGAGGTGGGAAACCTGCAAAGAGCGAAAGAAATTCCCCTGAATTCCTGGCTTCTCTCGGTTGGAATATTAATGCCGTTTCAACAGAGTCCTTTATGTTCCATGTCTACAGATGGATGTGTTTTAAAATGATGGCGTTAAAAAGGAAGACTCCCCGCACACACCCCCTGGTTTCTGGCTCCCATCAGAGCAAGCTGCCAAGGAGGCCTTTGATATATCATACGCAGGAACGGCTCCTGAAATCAATCCACACCGTGGAGAGGTCGATAAACGGACGCGGTGTCCCGGTGGGCTCTGACAGGCGCCGTCGGGCCAAGGCCGAGGGCAGGGTCCGCGAGGAGAAGCAGTTTGGGAGGGACGGAGAGCGCCCACAGCAGACGCAGCCACCCGTGCGTCGGCTGCGGGGCATTCGTCTCTCCCGAGCCTTCTGCGCGCGTCATGCGCGGGAGGTTCAGCCTTAAACGCGCCCCAGCGACTCGGGGAAGGGCTAGTGAGAACTGAGGGGGGGAATGCTCAAAACTTCTAGTTCTCCTTCTTTCCTAAAAGGCTGAAATTTTGGAAGCTGGCTTGTACGTATGGAGATCTTCTTCTTTGAAGAAAACTCTTCCTTGCAAAGGAAAAATCATTTTGCGGCACGTTGCATGCTGCAAGTGCAGTCCTGGTTTGCTGAAGGGAGGTGACGGGCGAGCACTGGGAGAGGAGAGGGTGCTCGCCCGCTCCCTCCCAGCCGGGCTCGCTCAAGGGCTTCTCACCTCCCGCCTGTGCGGCGCAGGGCGTGGGGGAGCCTGAGCCGGGCTCAGCTGCTGGGGCCAAGTCGAGCGCGATGGTCCTCGACAGCGGAACCCGCACCCCTTTGCGCTCGGCAGCGTCTGAGGCTTTGCTGGAGGAAAACGGTAATTGCCTTTTTATTCATTTCAATAGCATCATGAAACATTAAAATCGGGTTTGGTCGGTCGCATGGGAGCGTCATCCATCAGTAACGCGGTGCGCGAGAGCGCGCCGGAGAGTTTCTTCCACTGCGGGCAGAAGGCGTTATTAAAGAAACTAATCATTAAAAGAAATAGTACAAATAACCTAGTTGTCTGGTGAGCCTAATGGCTTTATTTTCCCGTTCTCCAGCATCATGAGAGCAGCCTGGCCTGCTTGAATCTGCCTCTCCGAGAGCCTAATTGTTTTTAAATGTCTTTCCTAACCACTTCACGTAGAGCCCATAAATCTGGGTCGGGGTAACTGAGAGCCAGGCTTCCGAGCTCCCTTTGAGGATGACACGTTTGCGCGTTAATTAAAAACACGCTTAGGGTGTGATCTTTCGGTCTTTAAGCGTGCGGTCGTTGGCTGTGCCGGAGCGGGGTCCGGGTGCTGGGTTTCTGTCGGCAGCCGCCGAAAGCGAGGCGAATTATCCCCGGCAGCAGCGGCCACCGCGGGGGCTCGGCACGGTAAACGGTCCCAAACGCGCACCGAGACGTTGCGTTCCTGGCCCCGAGGTATCCGCCCTTGCTTTGGAGAAGCCTTTGGAGATTCAGCGCTCGCACTTTGTTTTCCTCCCGAGCCCTTCCATCACGATTATGACGGCAGAGGAGGTGGGTTTCTATAATGGTGCCCTATGGCACGAGCGCAAGGCTCCTCCGGCTCCTCGCTGTTCCCAGGAAGGCTCTTTCCTAGGAGGTAAGTTCTTCGAAGCTAAACGGCGCAGAAAACCTGAAGAGGGTGAGATGAAGGGTAAATATATTCAGATTTGGAACAGTGGAATGACATAAAGTGAAGCAACAGAGGTAAACGGCGAGGGGGAGGGCCAGCACCTCGCCTGATTATCTCCGGAGAACGCCAAAGTGTTCAGGCTCTACC
Source organism: Nipponia nippon (assembly GCF_047370975.1). Lineage (NCBI taxonomy): Eukaryota > Metazoa > Chordata > Aves > Pelecaniformes > Threskiornithidae > Nipponia > Nipponia nippon. Next base: position 926,439 of record NW_028262362.1, read on the forward strand.
GCTGAGGACTTTGTCCACGTGAATTTCAAGTGATTTAAGTACTCGAGGTCTCTAATGAGAGCTGGCTGGAAAACAGGGATGCTTTTCACAGAAATGTCAGGGTTTCTATAGAAAATCAGGAGCAGTTTGATGTGGAAATACCGCTGTGGTTCTTCCTGGGAGCTGCTGAGCTCTCGATCGTTACGCCGAGCTTCTCTGCTGGACCACGAGTCCCGTGGCAGAGCATCACGGCAGTTGCACAGCCGAGGTGCCTCAGCTGCATCACCTCAGGTGCATCACCTGAGCTGCATCCCTTCGTTTGCGGAAGGCGGGTATAAAATGCCCTCTCCTGGTTCCGTTCCTTTCCCTCAGGTCTTCCCCGTGGCGCCGCTCCAAGCACTGCTGCCTCTTCTTCGCGGCCTTTGCATCCAGTCGAACGTTATCGTTGCCTTGCCAGGCAGGTAGCTGCGCTCCTCCTCCCCGCGGGCAGCCTTTTCTGCATCTTTGCTGTGCTGTGCAAGGCTCCTTCGGGACCGTCACCACCTTTTTGGCACCGTCGCCTCTGCGGTGACTTTACACAGCGGGAAAAACGTCAGAGAGACCGAAATGGCCAAAGGCTTTATTGTGGTGGTGCTGGTGCCGCTTTCCAGCCTTGCTCACGTACCGGCCGGGGCGATGGACCGCTCCGGCTACAAGAACGGGTGCTGGGGAAGATTTTGGAGCATTTGGGCGAGTAGAAAGTGGAGAGAGAGCGGCCAAGTGTTTGGGCTGCTCCGATAATGCTTCTCGTCCCTTTAAAACCACCGATACATCCCTTAATTAAATGTAGCCCGTGTTTTCCCCTGTTAAATTAAACGATGTCTGCAATGCGTTGTGACCTTGACCCTCGGGCTGCGCTTAACCTCGAGCAGCAGGGAAACATCGCATTTTTTTGGGTCTACGTATTCTGTCTTCTTCTCGGAGGGCGGAATATTAACTGTGTCTGCTTTGGCGCAATTTTGCTTCGATTGGCCCTCTACCGGAACTGCGAGATGAAGCTAATGCAAAGGGATGGAAGTCAGGCACGACTTCCAAACAGTTTTCTTTTAAGCGGCCCATGACGCCGTAACCTGCAAGATGGGATGTGTTAAGAGAGCCTTGTTCGTCACCTCAGAGAAGTCAAATTAACGTAAGTTCTGGAAAAGAACAATGGGGATAGAAGCTGTTAGTCATTGTTGATTGAACAGGTAAGGCTCGGTGGCATGATCTGCTGAATATTCATACTATTGTTTTTGACATTTAAGAACTCAATTATCAGTTGACTAATCAGGCTTTTACAGTACGTTATTCTTGCATTGGAAAACGAAGCGCCGGTAAGCCTCGAGGGGCGTGCTATTCAGATAGATTTTTGATTTTGTTTTTTCCTTGAAGGCGGGTTTTTTCTTTATGAACTGGATGCGTTCAGCCCTTCTGCCAGCAGCTGGCTAAGAGCCCTCTAGCAGGGTGGGCAGCTTCTCTCCAGGCTTCCCAGCACGACTCCCAGCGCTCAGGCGGGAAGGGTCGCTTGCTTTTCCTCGGCGAGGACGGGATCGCGTCACCTACGGCACGCACACGCCCTGCCCGTGCTTGTCTTCGCTCGGGTCTGAAGAAGCAGGCGCGCCGCAGCTCGTGCCCCTGCCGTCACAGTAGCAGGGAAGGCGAGGAAGGAAAGGCTCTGGTGTAGTTTGGAGCGCGAAAAAGGTGTGAAAAAGGTTGGGAACCCCAGTAACGACGGTTGCCAAGCGTATTGCAGAGCAAGAAAGGGATGGGAGCTGTATAAGCGTTACTGAGGAGCCCCAAACCTTGTCCTTCGCCTTTCTTTCTCTCTTTTTGGAATGTATTTTGGAAGTCTAGTAGTAATCTTTGTGTAATTTACCTCTTCCATCGAACAGCTCAGGGACCAGCTTTCCGCTTGATAGATTATTTTGACATATTTACTCATAGCTACGTCTGTCTCAGCAGCATCCATATAAAACCCTCAAACTTTAAATTAACGTGTAGGGACTGAGATTTTTTTGCCTGCAGTCGAGCGCTCTCTTAAACACCCTCTCTTCTCTCTGGCTTTTAGCCATATTTAGGTCTAAAACCGCGACTCCGACAAAGCAGCAAGTGCGGTTTTTGAGAGCAAAAACGGAGGCGTCGCTACCCAGGGCTCGTCGTCAGAGCGCGAGTCCTGTCTCTTCTGGACAGGCAGGCTGGGGGAAGGCAGCCGGGCTCGGCCGCCCCAAATTGCCGTCGTGTCGGTGGAGCGCTTTGCGGGTGCGCTGCCTTTGCTGTTCCTCCGCGCTGCCTTCGGGATGCAAAGGGTGAGGGCAGGAGGACTCGGACGGTTCCCCGCAGGATTATTTTCATCTATGACAGAAAGCAAGCGCGTTATTTCACCTTCTTGGAACGTGACAGTTATTAATAACCCCATTAAGAGCAATACCGCTCGGCTCTGTTCGAGCAGGCAGTGCCCGAACGATTGCCGCGAAGCGGGAGGGCTCCCCCGACTTACAAAGTTAACAAGGCGTTGTGTGGCTAAACATCGTTTTTCGCTTTCGGTTCTTTTAACGAGCTCTGCTGGGGTGTCGCAGGTCAGGTCAGTAAGAACGCAGGCCCCCTCCGTCACCCCTGAGGAGAGGGGAAACGGACAGCAGCTGAAGCATTTCTTACCATTTTTTAAAATAAGCCCTTTCCCTTACGCTCTTGTTTATCGCGCTCTTTTAGAAGTATTCTGCTTTTTCTTTTCTTTTAATTAGGCTTAGCCCCCTGACAAGCAGCCTGGCTTACTGAGAGGTTCGAGCGGGAGGCTGTGAGCGGGGCCGCGCCGGGTGGGGGCTCCGGTCCCCGCTGCCGTGCAGGTCCGCTTTGGTAGGGTGCTCCGGGCACGGCCGCTGTCAGCTGCGGTTTGCTGGGTCGACGTCGCCGGTGGCACCGCGACGGCGTTCATCGGCTTGTTTTTGTAGGGCTGCAGAGGGCTGCAGACATGCTGCGCCGCTTTGTTATCCCAGGGGCTTGCTCGTGGCGCTGCAGATGCCTACGGCTCCTTGGTCAGGCTGCAGGCTGCTGCAGACGTGCACGCGAGCTGCTGCTCGCGGGCTGGCTCGTGAACGAGGAGGGGGATAAAGCACGGGCGCAGAGCTCGGCGAAAGAGCCTGAAGCGGCTGGAGAGCCCGAGGCGGCTCCTCGGTAGCCTCCCTAGGCTTGCGTTTCTCCCTGCAGTTGCTCACGCGGGCTCGGTACGGAGGGTTGCTGCTGAGCGGTGCGGGCGGACGAGGGGTTAGTTACTCTCGGCCGACTACGCGGGGCACAGCGGTGCCTCGCTACGAGCGTGCTTGGCAGGCCTAGGTGTTCGCTTCTTTGCTTTTTTCTTTTTTTTAGAGGGCGCTGCGCCTCGGGGTTGGTTGTTTGGGAGGAGAATACCAAGAATTGTAATTCTTTTTAAAGCCGGTATTTTATCTACATCCGTGTATACGTATGGGTGCAAGCGCTCCTTTATCTCACGTGAGAAAGATGGTGTCTAGTTTTACAGAACTTGAATAATTCACCAGCGTAAACACTTGGTGCCCCGCGTAGAGCGGCCCTCTCTGTAAGACGGAAACAAACCCGGGGAAATGTTAAGGAATAATTAGGTTTCTCAGGTCGCTGGGCAATTTTAGGAAGTCATTTCTAAAGGCTTCGTTCGGGCTTTTGACGGGCAGGGGCTGCCAGCGGCAGCGCCGGGACGGGGGGCGGTGGGGCAGAGCCGGCAGCGCAGCGGGGCTGCACCGCCGTCCTCCGGGCAGGAGCGGGGCGAGCTGCCTGCGCGGGGCTCCCCGCTTCTTTGCCAGGAGTGACTTTTTCGGTGTTGGTGCGGCCGCCGGGCGATCTCCCCTGTCCCTCGGCTGCGCAGAAAGCCGACGGAGGACAGGTACCCGGCGGAGGGGTGCTCCGGCCCGCCGCGCTCTGCGCTGGACCGTGGGGTTTGTGCTTGGTTTCTCCTCTGTCAGGGAGCTTTTCAAAGCATACTTGTGTTTTCTTTCGAATCAGCAATGCGTTGCTTAGGCCCGGCTACCTTTTCTCTTTCCCGAGGAGAAAATGGGCACCTTTTCCCCTGCAAATACATTTATTGTGCAGTAAGGAATCAAAACACCATTTAATCCTGAAGATTAAAACCTCACGTTGTCGGGGGATTCTTACGTGGAGCACTTATTTTCTTTGCGCTTATTTTCTCTCTCTGTTCTGATGGATACAGCTGTCTGTTTTTCTTGTCACCAGCCAGACCCCTTCCTACTGATCCCAGGGCTATTACTCCATCACGTCGCCGCTCTGCAGAAAGAAGGCATTAAGCAAAATAGCGTTCTCAGAAGCAGGAATTGCTCTTGTTAGCAAAACACCACCTGCAAAATAATTTCCTCCTGACTGAAGTCTCATTTCTCCCCGCAGCCGGGCGGGAGGGACGGTTTATTAACTGGTGGTCCTGCTGGCTGCCGCTCCCGGCCCCGAAGCGACGCCTCCTCCTTGAGGCTGATGGCTTCGCTGGGTCGGGGAGGCAAGGGAGCTCCCGCCAGACGGGCAAGCTCCTCTGATGCGGGACGTTTTCTTCCCCGGTATTGGCACCGTAGGGGTAACTTTGCCAGAAACGAGTCGCAAAGTACCGGTTTGCATCCGCTAGCAACCCGAAATGCCCCTGCGTATCGCAATTGCGCAAGGAAAAAGGAAAGAGTCGGTAGCGTGGGAGGGGAAAACGTGGGCTTGTTGGGGAATATTTTCCTGCCTGCAAAAGAAGAGGACGCCGTGCCTTGCAGTAAATAAGCCCGCGTTCCTGGGGTGGCGGAGCGCCAGGCCTGGAGATTCACTGCTCATTTTTTCAACAACAACAATTAGCTGCTTGAGCTAATGAGGGGTTTCATAAGCAACCGTGAATCATAGTGCTTAGGGACTCTTGGCAAAAAACGGTGTTTTGAATCACACAGCCACCGTGTCGTTAAAATCGCAGCGGAGACGCCTTGCGCAGCGGATTCCTCCCCGATCCGTCTCCTCGGCAGACAGGCGGGTGCCGCCGCGAGCTGTCAGGCGGGGAGGCGGAGGGGCTGCAGGAGTAGCAGCCGGGTGCCTGTAGGCTTTGCGTGCGACGGTTTCGGCGGTTTGGTTGCGAGCGTCTCCGAGGGGTCCCTGGAGGGAGCAACGATCCGGTTCTGCAGAGACAGTCGGAGCTATCGGAATACGATGGCCGCGTTAGGAGACGCAGAGAAGACCCTTCGACTCCATCGACGGGAAGGGGCCCTCCCCTTATCGATTCGATCTCTTTGAATTAACGAACTATAGGCTGAAACTTGCAGCCTGGTTAAAAACACCACAGATTTCGCCCGTTGCCACACCTCCACGAGGATTTCTGTTACCGCCCGCGCGCGCTCTGCGGGCCGCTGGCCTTGCTGTAGCCCTGCTCTGCTGCCTGCGCGCATCGGGAGGAGCGTCCCTTCCTCCGCTCGACGCTGGGCCGCCGGGTGCCCTGCGCGCTGCCGCGCCAAGGCGGAGGCTCGAGGCAGCCCTTGGAGCTTTGCTGAGAGGGGCGAGCCAAGGAAGGCATCTTCCTCTGAAAGTGCTCCTTGCCCCCGTGTCCCGGAGCCCCTTAGACCACCCCGGCACGGCGCAGCCTGCCAGGCTGCCACGCCGTCTGGGTGGCACGGCGCAGCGCCGCGAGCAGCCAACGGGTCCCTGCGCCGCAGGCATCTCCCAGAAATTCAGCTATACCTCGAGATCACGGATTCGCCGTTTGCTGTGGGTCGTTAAGCCGTGCGATGCCCTGGCAGGCTCGGGTTCGAGCCAGACTTGCTGCTCGCCTTGAAAGGCAGCAAGCAGAAGGACGTTCCTAAAACGAGGGGCCGGTCAAACGAATTGGACGGCGGGCCCAGGCTCTCGCTGCAGCGTTAGGCGTTGCCAGCTGCGGTGCGGCCTTCGCTCCGCAGCAGCTTCCTAAGTGCGAGGCAGCATCAGCTCTCTGATTTTAATTTTATTCATAGAGCTGCTATTACTCCAGCTGGGTTACGCGGGATGAATACTAATGGCCCTCTGGATTGTTTTAAGTGCAGATCTGAACCAGATACTTGCTTTCATTTTGTCAGGAGCTGTCGCTTTGCACAGAGATTTGTGGAGTTTTCCTTCTAATGGATCCCACTCGGCTCCGGCGCCCGACCCTGGGGGGGCCGTGTCTGTTAGGGCAGAGCAAACCTGCCAATGCCAGGGAAGGGGAGCCACGGGGAAAACCGCCTCCCCAGACCGGTAATTATTAACTCCGAGGTGTAATTGCACAGGAAGAAAGGCTCTGCTCCGGGAGGAGGGTGGCTGAGGCTGCGGTGTTTAGCTGGGATCAGTGGACCCTGCCGGCACCGCAGGCTCGTCGCTGTGCTCCGTGCAACGGCTCTGCGCCACCGGCACGTGCCACCCATCTGAACCGCGAGCCCTGCAGGGCAGGGGCCTGCCCTTGTGCCGCACGGCTCTGGGGGGACCTTAGGCCAGCGGCTCGTGGTGCTCCCGTAATGCTCACAGCGATGAGCAGCGATAAATCGCTTTGCAGGTAGCCTTCCCCTCTTACTCTCCTGTCTCTGTCTCCGCTGAAGGCTGCTCTATGCCCCCCCGCCACCGCTCTGGCCGCCCTCGCTGAGGACGCAGCAGGGAACGTCTTGGCCTTCCCGCCAGGCCCCTGCTCTCCTCCCGGGGCGCACGAGCTCCCCTGCGCCTCCGGTAACCGTGCCGCGCGAGAGGGTGCCCCCGGGTCTGCTCCTAGGGCGCTCCAGCCTTCGCGCTGCAGCCGAGGCGGGAATTATTCCATTTAGTAAAGAGGATTAATGTCTCATAACGAAAGGTAATTTATGCAATTGTATGCAAAAAAAGGTAGCGGTAACGGCACGTACAAAGCTCGCTTTATTTTTGCCTGTAGTATTAGAAGTTTAAATCCTGTGAAAACATCGGTAACTCCGTTGTGCACCTTTGGGGAGAACTTGGCCGGTCCCAGCCTGAATTGGATTGCCTTAATTAAACGCACTTGACTTTGACAGAAGAGGAACGTGGTGGGCTTTCTGGCGGAGGCACAGGCTCCTCCCGAGCAGACGGCGAAGTGGTGATCCCCCCCGAGAGCACCGTGATCTCCCTCCCAGCGCCCAGAGTAGATCCTCAAGGTGAGCCACAGGGATCTTCCTCTCTTGGCAGCCCCGTTAACCAGCAGCAACTGGTGTGCACATCCCAGCACCTGCCTTGACTCGCTCCAGCATCCCTGTGGATGCAAGGCGTGATCCCAAGGAGGGACCCTGGCCCACAGGACAGCCCAGTCCAGACCTGTCCGCATCGCTGCTGGGGGAATAGCAGTCACGTTGCTGTAGCCACGGTGGCCTCGGTAAGTAAGGATGGGCAAGTGCAGGAAAAGCTAAGGTTGTCTAGTCAATGATGCCCGGGAAGAGGCGGACAGACCTTTGGGTACCCAAGATCATCTTGTGCTTAAAAGCGTCCCTCTCTATTCCAGCCACATCGGTGGTGCTGGCGAGAGAGATTACCTCTCCCTACTCATCGTGCCTCGCTGCCGTAGCTCACGCTGCTATGCGACTCAAATGATTTCTCCAGCCTGGTCTTATCGAGGTTATTGGATGTTATCGGACCGAGACAGGCCGGTGCCTGTCAGTATACGCCTTACTCCTGGTGGTCATGTGGAAAGAAGTCCAGAAGGCAAGTTGATTTTCCAGACCTCCGGTAACTCGTGTGTTGGCTTTTGGAGAATCCTTCTGTTCTTTGATGTGCGAACGGGCCCCTCTTGGCCTGGAAGGTACTGAAAGACAGTAGCGCACGAGCTCGCCTGTCACTTCTGAGTCGCTCTCTTGACAGTAATCATCACCCAGAAGGGAAAAAAAATAACGTTTTTTCCCCGGTCGTCGTGCGTGTGAGTCACCGCTCGAGTTCAGCGGCAGCTCGCGCGTGATGGTTCCTGCCGGGTGCGGTACATCGAGAGGGGAGGAAGGCTACCAGCTGACAGCAGAGCCCGGCAAAGCCAGGGGCCCAAAGGTAGCGCAGAGGCGTTGCGTCGGTTCCTGCTGCAGAAGGAGCCCTTGTTTTGGGAGACCTGCCTGTTCCCCGTGCTTTCCCCTCTTTGCTCCATTTGCCTGTGGTTTGCCTTTAGCGAGCGATAATAATAATAGCAATCAAGAACGCCCTTGCCTACAGGGCTGCTTCTTTCTCACTGCTTTGTGGCCCTTAAACGCGCCTCAGCTGGGGCTCGCGTCCGTATCCGTCACTTCTTCGGACAGATGCTCATCCTCCTTCCGAAGCCGGCCTGGGCTACAGCGCCAGGCCTTCCCTACGAGCTCTCTGCGGGATTTGTTTTAGCTCGGTGCCTATAGCCCGCATCTAACGGAAAGTGACCGCGTGGTCGGCTCTGAAGAAACACATTTGTTTGCGGTTTTGTTTGGTTGTTCTAATCTAGACCAAAACAAACACAGAGAAAACCTGTCCCCCGTCCCTGCAGAGGCTCTGCAGGTCTGAATGCCTGTTGCACGCTCCTCCGCCTCGCGCTGACGGCATCGCATGCCTCTCCAGCATCTCGGGAGGTATTTATAGCATTTCAAGATCTGTTGTGTGGCACGAACTCTTGAAATAAGCAAGCCGGTAAGTGCTTTTACCTTCTGGGGGAGACTGTAAAAGCCTCGGTACCTGCACTGATCCAGCCCTGGGGATCTGCATTAATTACTCCCTCCTCCGGTGGCTTTCGGCTCCCGATTCAGTTGCTAACGAAGATACCTGCAGCACACGCAATCTTGACGTCATACCCTCCGGCCGCGCCGTGCGCCCGTATCGTCCGTCGCCACGCGCGCGCGCTCCGCAGCGATGGAGGGGAGTCAGCCGCGGGAAAGGTTCGGAGCCGGGAGGGACAGAGCCACGTCCGAGCTGCCGTGGAAATGCTGGCGCCGAAGACGAACGCGGCCAAGGACGGCCTTGCTCCGCGGAGGTCGGGATGTCCCCCAGCGGAGAAGGGACTGGTAACTGGTTCTTCTCCAAGGTGGGCGGCACCGGCCAAATGCTGCGGCTTGCGAGCAGGCATGGCGGAGGACAGGGTCGCTCGGTGGGTGCCGGCCGTCTCTGGTGCTGTCTCAAGCCAGGTGCCTTCGTTTTATCCCAGAGCATCTCCTAGCACTCCTCCGCTCTCTTACTCGCTGGCTGGTTTTCCCGCCGCTCGTCTGGAGAAGCTCTCTGGGCCATCCTGTGCTGACCGTACTTTATTCTGCGGGCGACACTCAGCCCGCGAGGAAAGGAGACGTTAGGGGCTGCGAAAGCATTGCTAACCGAGACGGCAATTGCTCCAGAGCTGTCACGGCACCTGTGCTGGACAGCGAGCAAAGAGCGGGTCCATAATCTAGAGGAAGAGACACAAGATAGTACTCCTGCCAGAAAGTAAGGTTTAAAAAAAAAATAAATCGTTGCACCATATTGCTCGCTGTTGTTTTCGCCTAAGTCAAAAATAGAGGTGAAAGGAATTTTACTTTTCCCCCCCCTTCTGTTTTCGCACGCAAAAAAATTTCCCCTGGGCTAAAGGCCCATCTGGCAAAGCTGTCTTTATAAGGAATTTCTAAGAAAGGATTCATGAGGCAAACCTTAAAAGTCCCTTTGCTTGAGGAACGAGAGGGCTCCTTCCTCGCTGCCTCCCAGGCTGCAGCTCCCCGGGGAGCCCGGCTCCCGCCGCCCTCGCGAGCAGGAGCTCCAGCTCGTGCTGGAGGCCACACTGCGGAAAAGCCATTAAAAACCCCTATGAAGATGTCGTCTGGCGTTCACCACATTGCAAACTGAATCTTGGTTTTTGCAGAACCAGCCAAGAAACGAGAGCGATGTTGCGCGACCGGTCAGCGCAATTAAACACACCGTTCGGGGCTGACGGTGGCTTGGAAAGGGTCTGCCGGGCCAGCAGCGGTGGCAGGGGGCTAACGGGTGGAGGACGTCGTGCTCTGCGCGTGGCTTCTCCAGCACTCGGACGGAGAACTCGGTAAAACAATTCCGGGCTGGACACTACCACTTTATCGGAGAATTTTTGCTCTGGTCTGCGGACCTCAAGCAAAAAAGCTAAACCTTGGGCAGCTGGGAATACTCGTGCACGGTTCTCGGACTTTTATGGTTAGCTGTCTGATGTCCCTCTCTCGTCTTGTCCACCCGCAGAGCTGTCCTGGCCTCCCTCCTCCCGTGGCTGGTGGCCCCGGGGGCAGAGCCCGTCTGGCCTCCTCGCAGGCGGCTGCGGCTGCCCCGGGCTGGCCCTCGGTCAGGCTCGACGGTGGCCGGGCACGTGGCAGCAGCTGGCAGCGCCGGGCGCGATCGGAGCTCGTGTCAGGGCCCGGCCCGGGGCGGCGGCGGGGCTGGAGGTGCTGCTGGCTCCAGGTAAGCTCGGGGGGGCTGCTCCAGCTCGCTGTCGTGGGGCTTTGTCCGCAGGCTCCGTCCCTTGACCTTGTTGTGCCGGTTGCCCTGCTATCCTGCCGCCAGTCCTCGCCTCCCTCCCTCCCTGGCTAACAGGGCACAGGCTGCAGCTTTCAGCTGCCCGTCCGGTTCCAGCATCGCGTCCCAGCTGCGCTCGCTCTTCTGCCCCCCTGAAGCTGGGGTGCTGGTGCCGCCACCAGCAGCTCACGGCAACCTCCGATGCTTCGGGTTGTTTCTCGTGTCTCAAAGCCCTGCCTCTCTGCTGAGCCCTCCGAAAGCGGCCGCTCATCGGGAAGGCGGCCGTTTGCCTTTGCGCCGCTGCTGCAGCTCGCGGGGAGGCCGGGTGAGGGGCCCTGCGGGGACCCGGCTTTGGTTGCCGCTTTGCTGGCCGTGGCAGCAGAGGGAACAGCAGCTAAATCGTGGCTGGAGACAATTAAGGGCAGCGTGCCTCTGGGATTTGTACCAGATCCAGGACTCTGCCACACAGTCGTTAGCGGTCTAGAAAAGCAATAAGCTGTGAAGGGACAAAATTTGCAGATGCCACACGGCTGTTTAGAATAGGCAGGTTTAAAGAAGGCAGAGAAATTTTAAGGCCATCTACCAAAGCCTAGCGAGCAAGCGCCTGGCTCGGAGATGACATTCGGTTTGCCCAAAGTGCTGAACGGAGATTGCAATTACCTGAGGTATTTGCACGCGTTTCTCTGTTCTGAGTTAACCCCGTCAGCTAGGAAGCACGTATACGTTTCCGTTACAGAAAACACCTGCACCTGTAGTCCAAAAAGCCAAGAAATGTGGTATTCTTTAAAGCATGTCGCAGGGGGGAAAAAAGCCAACCCTGGAAATACGACGCTTTAATGCAATGGCTTATTCCCGCCCAGCAACGTGTGTTGAGTTCTGACGGAGAGAAAGATGCAGGAGAAATAAAAAATGATAGTAATACTTGCCCGAATGAAATACAGTTGCTCTGCGACAAGTTATTACTGATTTCAAAGTACTTGGCAGAATTCTTTGAAAAAGAGATGAGAAGATAACTCCTTGGGCTCAGAGTTCAGCCTGCTGGGCTCACCGGCACCTTTGGCACAAAGGCTTTTGCAGGCGTTTTTTCCACCCGGTGTTGAGAGTCTCTGCTTAAGATAAATTGCAGAAAGAATTTGAAGCTCTGTTCGTCAGGCTAAAATGCTAACCTGATGCTTACGGGGCTGCAGAAGAAGCTTCCCTGATTTCATAAATATCCATCTGAAGACTTGGCGCACTGTGCTGCTGAAGCAGCCGGCAGCGGCGGCCGGGATGCCAGAGCGGGCGGGCGGCTGGCGATGGCGCGTCGCAGGCTGGGGGGCGGCCGCCGTGCCGAGCCGGGGGGTGTTGAGCCGGGGCGTGGGTGCTGCGAACTGGCCTTGGCCTCCTCGACGCGCGCTTTCCTCTAGCTGATGTGTGCAATGGGGTAGGTGAAAAAATACTCCAGAGGCCGCCGGATAGCGCGGGCCTTCCGGGGACGTCTGGTACAAGGCTCCTCTTTGGGCCAGCTTAGTTCTTTGCTCTGGTCTCGGTTCAGCGGGTTCCAAAGCCTAGCCCTGGGTCGTCGCGTTTTGCCGGACTGCAAGCTTTGCAGCCTGGAATCTCAATTCTGCTGTAGAGAAAACGGGAGGAGAAAGCCAGGAAGGAGACCGGCACGCTAGAGAATCGCAACAGGTGAACGACGTCTCGGTCCGCCCGCCGTGATGCTCCCAGCCCGCGACATTGCCCCCTCCTCCCTCCCCCGCCGCCGTGCCCCCAGCGAAACCGCCAGCACCGTGCCTCTGCGAGGTGCCACGGGGATGAGTTACCAGCTGGCAAGATTCACGGCACTGCTGCTCCCCCCGATAACTAATCATTCCCGAGCAGCGTTCAGCGTTGCGATTTATTCTGGTTGTAAAACACAGGGAAGGTAAATCACAGAGAGTATAATCATTTCTTTTCTTTCTTATAAATCAAGCCACATCTAAAAACTTGTCCTCTGCCTTCCCAGCCGGCCTGTTTCATCCTGGGGGCGGGCGGGAAGGGGAAGGAGCGGACTTTGGCGCGCGCGCCGCCGGGAGCTGGTGGCAGCTGGAGGCGGGCAGGTCTGCTCGGGCACTGGCGGAGCCGTTCGCCTGCTTCCCCAGCCCGTCGGCGCTCTGCAGCAGGCCCGACGCTCCAGCTCCCGGCGCGCTCTGCGCGGTTTACTTTTTCCCTGCCTTGCAGCAATCGCGTTGTGCAGTTCCCGGTCCTTCTGTGCCCCGGGTTGCAGAGGGGGGCCCAGGGACAGAGGGAGGGCGGGTGGCTCGCTCTAGGGACCCGTGGGGAGCCGGCAGTACGGCCGAGGGGGACGCTCTGGAGAGAGCCTCGCGTTTATCGGGTTTGCAGTCGAGCACAGCACAGGTGCTGCTCCAAGCACGGGGCTGGGGGTCGCGACTACGTATATTGAAATCACAGCCCTGAAAGCGATTCCCTTTCTGGTGCGGCCAAGTCTCCCTGCCCCCGTCGCCGGCTGTGCCGCAGAGATAATTGCTGGGACGTTGCTCATGGGACAGGACAGGATTAGTATGTGGAAAAGCCCTCTCTGTTGGATTAGCTTTCCTTCCCTTCGAGCTGATGACAAAGCTTGCCTCGCCTTCCGCAGAGGCGGTCACGGTGGCTTTGAAAAGCGTGCCCTCGCTGCTTGCGCGGCGCTTGGCCGACGTTCGGCGCGGTTTGGGAGCCCGCGTCGTTGCCGCTGGTATTCACGTCTTCGCCCTCGGCTCGCGCTCCTCTCTTTTGTGGGGAAAAAAAAGTCTTTTCGTTAGTTGGAGCCCTTTCCTGTGCCCAGCTGTACTGGTTAGGGACATGTAAAAAGAAACAAGATGCAGGTTGCTCTTTGCAAGTTGCCAGTCGATCTCTCGAAGCAGCTACTTGAATTCCCACGCCTGTGGGATTCAGCAGTGAAAGCACCCGCCTCTCTTATTAAACGACTGTGGGTTGACTAGCGAAAAGACCTTAGATGGGACTTTTCAGAGGCCGAGCCAGGCAGCGATGGGGAACGCCGTCGCACGCGCGTCCCTCGGTCTTCGGCACAGCCCAGTGCGCGATGGCCGAGGTCTGGCCCCTCGCCGAGGCGCCGGCAAAGCCAGGAAAGGCCGCTGGCCTTGAAGTGGCGACACCTGCTCCTCGTCCCCTCCTGGCTGGAACCTTCCCTCAGCGGCCACGGCTTGCCCCCGGCCCCAGCCCGGCACGCCGGGAGGAGGGCTGGGGAGGGCCAGCCCGGCCGAGCAGGGCTCCTCTCCAGCCCGGCGGCTCGGCCGGGCTGACGAAATCCTCCGGCAGGAGCCAGGAATGAATGGTAATTCTCCAAGCCCAGCCATTGCTCTATTTTTTCCCCATAACAACTGAACTGATTAGAGTGAAACTTTGACTTGATTAGTGATTATTGTCTCGGTATGGCAGTTGCTTGCAGCCCTTTCATTTTCTTGGTTTGTTTTAAAAAAAAAGACATTGGCAGGCATTTCGTCCCCTGATTTAATGCTTGGGCTCTCTGCTCCATATTCATTTCTCTCTCCCTTCTCCCCCCCGTGCTTAAAAGAATCAAATTACTGGTTTGTTTGTGTTGACGTGTACCAAGCGGGGACTTGGAGGTGTCTGTCCCCCTCGACTCCTGTCACCGGAGGGAGAGCGGCTGTGCTCCGTCACGCAGGGGACGGGGACAGGGACAAAGCCGCAGCAAGCCCTTATTACAGAACAGCTTGCGAGAGCAGCTCCATATTTCTTTCTCCTGGGTTCCAGCTCGGTGAACTCCTTTACTCCTCGAGCTCCGACGCATCGGAGGCTTATTCAGCATTATTTCTGTTAATTATTGGCATTGGAACAATTTCTGGAAATCCTGGATGAGCTCAGAGCTGTTACCCTTTTACGATTTATTGCCTTCTTTCATCCTCCAAGGGCTCCAGCCCAGGTCAGGTCTCGTGGCTGCTGCTTCGTAGGCGGAAAACGCGAGATAGCCCCGACGCCCAGCGTCCCCGGGCCGGGACGAGGTGGGAGCCAGCCCGGACGGCGAGAGCAAGCAGCGAGGTAAGGGCAGACCGAAAGGCTAAATACCTGCACCAGCGCGCAAGCTGGCTGGGACGCTGCTCCTTGCAGCTGCCCGTCGCGTCCCGCGTGGGCAGAGAGCCCGGGACAGGGACCAGGGCTCTGCGGGCCGCCGGGTGATCCCTCTCCCGGAGAGCCCCTCGGCAGGGCCCGGGGGTCTGCTGGACGCCCGGCCCGCGGCCGCCGCTCCTCTCCCTCTGCTGAACGAGCCCTCGGTCCCTGGCGGTGTCGGCTCTCACGCTGAATCACGCTCCCACCTTTCTTCCACCTTGCAAACTCCGGGCAAAGTGTTTATAGCGGGGACCGGCTAGATCCCAGCTCCTGCCGGGAATGCAGCTCACGTGCCGCATATTTCAATAACAATGACTTATTAAATAATAACTGACGTTTACCTAGCTGCTTCTTGTCCTCAGAGCCCCCAAGACTTGGCAAACTTTAATTAATAGCTGTTTTAATAGTCAAATAACCTTTATAACTGCATTTCATTTATTCCGGGCCCATCAGAAATAAAGTCATAATGATCTGAGTCAAGCGATAAAACACAACATCTGGTTTAATGTTGGCGGGTTATTTAATGAACTGAGCAACCTGGCAGAAGAACGATATATTTCTTTCTTTTCCTCCTTGCAACAACGTACGTTTCGGAGAGAAATGCCCCTGGGGTGCTCGTGTTTCGCCTCCTGCTTTTGGCTTGCTGTTTTCCAGCCGCGGGTTCAGCCTCGGGGACCCCCTGCGCTCGTCCCCCGAGGGAATCGGGTGCGGGGGAGCCCTGCTGTATCGGGCACGTCCACGGACGCGGTGGTGGAAGCGCCGTTGATTTACCTCTGGGTGCAGTCTTTGCCATCTGTTTTTGTATCGCTCTCAGCGCAAGACGAGTAGTTCCCGTATAGCGCGCGCGCGCTTCACAGACCACGGAGTTCCTGCCTCTGCAGAATTTGTGATAAGGCAGACAATTGCCTTCGCGCATCCTCCACGCGAGCGGGGTGCAGGACGAGCCGGGTGCAGGCTCCAAGCGGTGCCGCCTCCAGGTGCTCCGGGCCCTCCGGGAGGTGGCTGCCAGCCCCTGGACCCGCCGTAGCGCCTGGCTTGGACCCGCCTCCTCCCGCCAGGCTTGGAGCGAGCCGCGTCCCCGGGTCCCAGCTCGCTTCAGCCCGGTGCTACCTGCTCTCCCTCGAACCTCGGACGCGGGTTTCCTCGTCTTTCCCAGCAGCCTGTTACGAGTTTCCTGGCCACCGTTGCCTAACGCGGCTCCCACGCCATGGTTCCCAGAGCACCATCTGCACAGGGAAAGGAGCTTCCTCGGGCGTATTTTGGGTACTCGCGCTCCCCCCCGCCGCGTTACCTATTAATTGCGCTGAGAAAATATTCCAGAAATTTACTTATGCCCTTGAGCTATATTCGTGCTTATTTCCATAACTCTTTGATACGATATTTGTCTTTGCCTGAGACAGTTTGCCAAAAAGAAAGGGAGAAGGAGGAGAAGCATATGAGGGATTTGGATTACCTCACATCTGCCTTTCTTTAGGCAGCCCATATGGGAAAACATATTCTTCTGCGCAGAATTTGTTAAAGGTTTTGTAAAACGCATTGCGTACACATTTCGCACAGAACCTAGCAATATTTATATTTAAAACGGGCCCAAACAGATCCATTTGGAGAGCGTTTGGAAGACGGAGGGTGGCAGTGCACATTGCGAATGTAATAGTCTCGTTAGCTAGCTCAGCTTGTGGGATCTGCTCGCGCCGTGGGTTCGATGGGAGGAGAGGAAGCTATCCAGCCTGGTAAGCAGAAAAACCATAATGCATGCGATGTTACAAGCATATTTCATCCACGAAGCTCCAAAAAGGCAACGTTGTCCACGGTCCCCTCTAAGACAGAGTAGCTGAGTAAATGGGAATCGACAGCAGCGGGTGCTTCATCTGTTTCCTTCGTGTTGGTGTAAATCACGAGAGGCCGCTCGCAAGCCCCTCGTTCCTGTCGGAGCGCGGTTGCTCACCCGGATAGTCCCATCGACTTCCTCGCAGTAACTCATGGGAGTCGGGACTCAAACAGATCGATCCCGTGGGGCGGGCGCGGGAGCCGGGAGCAGGCGCTGAATCCAGCCCCTCGGCGCTGCCCAGGACGGCTGGTGCGAGCCCGGAGCAGCTCCTCCGGGGCTGGCACGGATGCGGAGCCGGTGGAAAGGAGAGTGGAGGCTGATCTCGGCACTCAGCCGCAGAGAGAGGGGAGTCGTGGGCGTCCGTGCCGCCATTTCCGTGGGGCCGTTGGTCCGACTGCAGGTTTATTTCACGCAAACGCGATTTAAACCCGTGTTATTCTCTCCCCTGCCTGCTGCGTGCTCCGCCGAACGTGCAGCCCCGGCACCTGAGCGGGGCTGGCTGGATGCTGACGTCCGCAGGTGGCAGGTAAAAGCGGAGGCTGACGAGCGCTAATCACCTCCCATTAGCTGGTTTCAGACTTCACTGGGTTTTGTTTGGTCTGGATTATCTGAATCTTTATTAGATAAGCTTGAATTGGCAACAGGGCGTATGATGCAACAGCCTACGTGATCTCCATCCGAAAAGGCGGGAGGGCAGCTCCCCAGCCCCGCAGCCGTCCTTCCGAGCGCCCACAGCCAGCCCTGCCTGCCTGCCTGCCTGCCTGCCTGCCTGCAGATAATTTTATTTAATCTTGGCAATCCTCCGCTATATACTTAAGTAAACAAAGGTCAAGCTGTTCACAACCTTAATTAGGCTGCACGTAAGTAATAGCTTACTGGATTAGCCAGGAGTATACGTGGAAGGGTAACAAAAGCAACAGAAGCAGCCCGCTACCAGCGTTTTCCTTGCAGCGTAACCGCGCGGATCGTCCCTCTCCCCTGCCCCTTCCCGCCCCGCGCATCGCATTTGCTCGCTTGCAAAACTGCGGGAACGCTCCGAGCCTTGTAGAGCAAGGGTGGCTTGCGCAGAGAAGGGGTGGTGGCCAGTCCTGCAGCCAGGTCGGGAGGAGCGGGCAGGTGAAAGCACCGCGCTGTTCCCTCGGGATCCGCGATGCGTCCCGCTCCGCCGCAGCTCGCTGATCCGGTGTTCGGCCGTGGCGGCGTCTGCGGCACGTCTCGCGAAAGGCGGGATGCTTTGCCGCTAGCGCCCAAGGAGACCCTCTGGGTCTCGTGCAAAGGTTTCGTTTGCTTCCGCCAGACCCCGCGGGGCCTCGTCATGCGGCGCCCTGGAAAGCCCAGCAGCTCTCCGGCAGATGCAATCTCTGCCGCGGGGTTTGATTTGCCGAGGTGGCAGCGATCTGGGGACGTTGACTCCTTCGGGCAGCGCGCTGGCCGTTGGAGAGGGCGGAGGAAGGGAGCCCAGAGCTCCCCGCGCCATCGCCAGCGGGCAGAATTGATCGTGTCCCCGGGCGTGCTGCTCGCCAGCACCTTCTGTCACGAAATGATGGAGCGCTTCAGCCCCGTCAAAAATAACTCCCTGGCTGCGTAGTTCATCCTGGATCAGCAGTCCATGCGGTCTCTATCTATCAACGCGTGTCCTGTCCTAATGATGTGATAGCCGTGAAAAGTTGAGCTATTTACGCAAGGTCACTTTATTAGTAGGGAAATGGCTCTTATGATGAATGAGCGCTCCGCAGCCTGTCACGGGCGCTCTCCCATCCCGCTCGGCCCCGCTGCCTCTCAGCTCTGCAGCCTTAGCAAGAAAACATGCCTTCGGTGAGAAACCGCGGCAGAAAAATAGCGTGGTTCTCTGCTTTCGCTTTTCCCTGGCGCAGCACGGGATGAGGGATGGAGGGAAGGAGGGAGGGGAACGTCCCAGCTCTTTGCCGAGCAGAGGCGACCGCTGCTCCGGGCTGCCTCGTTCCCCACTTGCGGCAATGTACGGTAGCTGGGCTGCATTACCAAAAGGCATAAAATATTACAGGAGGATGTTTTTTCAGCCAACGTGCTGACACAGCACCATCTTTGTCGCTTAACCGGGAGCGATGTACGAATTATCTCAACCTAAAGCCCGAAATATGCATTATAGGCCGTAGCTTTCTGTGTTTTATTTGGGCTGTGAAGTGATACCTTATTCTTTCCCCCTCCTGGGCATCCTTTAATGAATCTGGATTTGAAAGCGAAATACTTATTATATTTCAGGAGCTTAACCACGGCAGGAGAGGAGAGGAGGAAGGATATACAAATTTGCAAGAAGGCATTAAAAAAAGGGGTCTCCTCTCTACGAAGAAAAAATGCGCAAGCGTGCGTGGTCGAGGCACCGAAGGGCTGCCCCCAAAAAGGAGGGGCTCCGTGGGGCTGCGGGGAGTGGGGCTGCCCGGGAACCTGCCCAGTTCTCCCCCCTCTCACGCTGGTCGCAGGCCAGCCCCAGCCCAGGGCGGCTTTCGGTGCGAGGAGCAAAACCCTACCGAAAGGGCGAGGCCGGCCCGAGAGCCGGGAAGGCGGGAGCCCGGCACGCCTGCGCGCGGCCTGCCCCCCCCCCCCCCCCCCCCACCGGCATCATCCCGCGGCGCCGCGGAGAACGCGCTGAGGGACCGGGAGCTGGAGGTGCGTCTAATGGTTTTCAGTCGTCTTCAGTGGGGTCGGTGCAGCGGTTTGGGAAAACGCAGGAGGAAATGTATTTCCTGCAAATAACCCGGTCGTTTGTAAACAAACAGATAAAACCGGGTTTATCCCCGCGGTTAAACGCCATCAAAAGCTGTCCGCAGCTCCCCCGCCACTGAACTCTCAGTTTCCGAGCCACAGCGGAGAACGAGGTCTGCAGCTGCAGTCGTATCAAGATGAGCCCTGGCTGCATTAGAATGAATGCCGTTCGTTTAAAAATAGAAATATTCTGCCATCTTCCAGCAGCAAAAATGAAGCGAGCTATTAAAGGATTACGATTCTGTGACTTCAGACCTATTGTAGTCTTAATGTTTCATGGTGCATTGGCACAGAGTACATAATATGCTGAACGGCACCATTGGCTTCAGCTGTTGCAAACAGTGTGGTGCAGAAATAATTGAACTAAAAAGAAATTACAGCTCTTCGGGGAGGGGGCAACTCTGCTTTGTAGATGTGAGCTTGCAGGTGCCCAGTCAAACGTGCACTTCAAAAAAAACAAAAAAAAAATCGCTGTTTGTGACGCTGGAAAGAAAGATTTTCGGTGGGTTCTTCTTGTGCTGGCACCGCTACCCCGTGGAGGGGGATCCGCTTCGTCAGCAGCACACAAAGGCGAAGAGGCCGGGAAGCGAGGCCTCGCCTGCACGGGGAACCGCGGTCGGTGCAGGCAAGCCGGTGTGAATCTCCGCTCAGGCTTTGAAGCCTCAGCTGCATCATCCAGTTACCGCAGCTTAACAAGTCGCTGTTTGTCAGCTGTGCTGTAACTAACAGCGGGCGTGCTCGTAACCCAGCGTAGAGGTGGCATAAAACGCAGCGGGTTACGCTTTTCATCTATCCTTATTTCGGTTCTCTTAGCTCAGACTAGTTCCTAATCATGAAAGAGAAGCCAAACGAGGCTAGTTTCCAGCAAGGCCGCCGTCTGTACAGCGTCACCTTGCATCTTCACCACGTCGTATTTTAAGTCAAGCCGGCTAAGCGCATGCAGGCGATTCCTTGGACATCGCGCATCAGTGGGAAAAGCCCTCCTGCGGTCCCGCTGGCCGCTGCGGTGAGAGACCGGAGCGCGCCGCGGCGTCGGGGGGACGGCGCGGAGAGGAGGGAGCCCGGGGTTGCCCGACAAAGGCAGCCCCAGCGCGACAGCAACAGCGACGCATCGGACGTGCCTGCGACGTCCTCTGCCATTGGAAGCGTTGCAGCGGTGTCGAAACGTTTCAGCGCGGCTGGATTGCGGCGGGGCGATACTTCGTTCCAAAATAGATTTCTCACTTGAGATTTGCTAAATGGTGGATGTCAGCCGGGAGACTCGATGTTTTGATCACTGGCAAGCGCTTGTTGGAAGGGGAGCTTTTTTTCACAGCAGCTTTTGAAGTGTCTGGATTCCAGCTCAGAATAAAGACAGGTTTCAGCGTGGGGGCGTTGCTCCGGACGTCCGTCCGCGCTAAAACTGTCCGTGCTAACGGCGGGAGGCCTTTTTACCCCCTCGCGCCTCGAGGGACCTGAAATCGCGTCGAATTTCTCTGGTCCCCGAGCACCCTGATGGGATGCCGTTCATTTGTAAGGGAACGCTAGCGCCGGTTGTAACCAAGCAGTCTTTGTCGGGTGAGGTGTTAGTACTTGCGTGTATACGTATACGTGTGTGAAGAAAAATAGATCTAATAATATCTGTTATATCATATGTAACGTATAATACACGCACGTGTGTATGAAATGTTTTCCCTGTGAACTTAGCTTGTTTAGCGACGAAGGGGGTTACCCGCAGCCCGGCTTTGAAGCGAGCAGTCTATAACCTAGAAAGACCGAGCTCTTTAGAGCTTCCAGCTTGTCTCAGGGACGGCCGAAATACTGGCACCGGCGGAGCAAGCCCCCAGCCCTTCCTCCTGGACGGCCGGTACGGCTCCGGCCTGCCACGCACGGAGGCGGCGTTTGCAGCCGTCGCGGGTCCCTGTGCTGTGGTTGCGGCCGAGGGTCCCGGTCCGAGAGCACGACCCCAGAGCACCCCGTGCCAGCAGCGGCGACGTGCATCGCTCTGCGCGCCTTTGCTTCTCCAAAGCAGGATCCGAACCGATGTGTTTGTGGGTGTCTGCGTTTTGATCGAACGGAAATTTTCTGGGTTTCTGAAGAATTTGCAGCTGGCTCTGACCGTTTGCCTCCCCCCAGAGCGACGCAATTTCGCAGCAAATCCATCATTGCAGCAGTCACTTGGCACCGTCCCCGCTCTGGCTGCTGGCAGCCCTTCTCGTCCCTCCCTCCGCCGACGCCAGGCGTGAGACCGGTCCTCCGCTCTGAGCCAGTTTCTTTCCATCTGGGGGGACTTTCTTCCAGCAGAGGGTGAGACAATAGGAAACACAACTTCCCAAGACAAAACTGTCCCAAAAGCGGGCACATTGCTGGTAGGATCTGCCTGCGACAGGTCTCGCAGGTGAGAAAGCGCTGAAGCTGAACGCGGGTTTATAGGATGCAGGCTGCGGTTCCCGGGCTCCAGCCGGTACGTGAAGGTGGAAGTCAACGCGCCCGCTTGTCATTCAGCCGAAGGACCTTCCTGGGCACTTTGCAATCCTAAGAGATCTCTTGCGTGGCAATCTCGTGTTGCTATTTTGCAATTAAAAACGGAAAATAAAATGCAACCCCTCTAGAAACCCGAGGAAGCTACTACTGAAACGCAACCGCCTGTGGCAGGACACGCGCTGGCTGCTTGATCTACATCCAAAGCTGCGCGTGGCAATTCTGAAGCAGCGGCAAAGAACCGGGTCTGCCCTTTGAACGGACGAAAAAACAAACGCAGAGGCTCGGGAGATAATTCAGCCAACTGGAACGCACCGCATACTCGGGATCGGCATTCGTTTCTTCTGAAAAAAAAGGAGGGTGGGATCATCTGCTGCCGTGGGGACCCTGGCTCTCCATTTCTCATTTCTGCAGCACGGACGCAACCCCTTTTCGTAGCGGGAGCATCGCGTCAGCGGCGGCAGAGAACAAGCAGTGGTTCCTAAGGGCCAGCTGAGCGGGGCCGCTTCTCGTGGTGATCTCTCCCCCCGGCTCCCCGGGTGTCTCGGTGGCGTCTGGCGCTCTGCCGCCTGCGAAAGAGGGGGTGCCCCCCGCCGCCGGCTGCAGCAGCCCCGCGCCCCGAAAATGATGTTTGTTACTGTCAGTAGAGAAACTCTGCTGTGCGGCTTTGCTGCTTGACGTGATAGGGGCTCTTAGGAGACGAGCAAATCGAAGACAATGCCTTTTTTCGTTATTTGCTGGGTAACGATACAGGGAAAGCAGGCAAGGCCTCCAGGTAACGTCAGACTCTGGATCTTCTCGTGGTCAGTCGCAGTCCTTAACCTTTCCCTTTTCGGCAGCGAGTGCCCTTGGGACCGTTTGCATTGTTATTCCAAGGCTTTCTCTCGGAATGCAAACAGGCAGAGGGGGAGATGGCCGCGCAGACACGCAGCTCCTCCTGAATTCCCCTCTCCTGTGGCAGCAGGCGGACAAAGGCAGGTTGGAAACCGGTGCCGGCCTGGGATCTGGTGGTTTTAAAGTTGGCGGCGTAAGAATCCGCTCGCTCCGCTGAAGTAATAAGTGAGATTGTTCTGCCTTACACCAGGTGACAATCTGGCTTCAAATAGATCTGAGAGTTTGGTCACGTATACGTTACCTTCTAGATGCTTGGGTGTCGGTTTGCTTTTTCCCCAGAAGGATCCATCCGAACCTCCACGCGCTGCGGATGAATCGCCGGCAGCGTCGGAGCTGGCTGGATGAGAGGCAGCGGGGGCGTCCGTCTCTCCGTCGCAGCGCCCTGCCGCGTGGACCCGCCGGCGCCGCCGCAGGCGTTGCGGCGTGGGATCGATGCTAAGAAGGCAGAGGGCGGGCGGGTTGGGAGCGTGCTGAGGCCCTGGCTCAGGCCCGCGACCGGAGGCGATCGCCCCCTCTCTTTTCCCCCCGCTCTGCTCCGAAGACGCTGGCAACACCATATTTATCTCAATGTCATTTTCCTCGAGATGTGAGCTGGAACAAATCCGGAGCAGCTGCTCGATCTCTAAGTGTCCTTCAGGGATCCCTTCAGCAGACACTTTGCAGGATATAATGATGACATTCTAACGAGCGCTAATGCACGTGTTGTCATCTTTCTGTATTTACACTTCCCACAGGAGGCATCGTTCCGAGAAGGAAAAGTGAGAGACGGAAACTTTGACGCAGAAACTTCGGCGTCTGAGCCGGGCTCGGCTGGGGAATCCACCTAATTAAGAAGAGCCGTAAGGCAGGGAGATCCCCAGGCCGAGCGGGGCCAGCGGCAGGCAGCGCGGGGAAAGCACGGCCCGCCGAGCAACGGCCCCCGGCCCCTGCAGCCTGATTACACCGGGCTGTAAGGAAAAAAGGGGGAAAAAAGGATTGCGGCGGTGTACAGAGCGACGGCAGAGCCCACGCTGCTCCAGATCGCGCAAGCTTGGGTCTACGGGTTTAACTGCAAGCTGGGAGCGTTACGAATTCTGGCACGTGCTTGCCTTCTCTCCGCTTCACCCCGAAAGACGATGCGTGGAACGTATTCACGGCCGTCGTGGCGGGCGCTCACGAGCCACGTCGTTAAACAAACCCTGTAACGGCCTCGGCGAGCAACGCTTTCCTGTATCCATCCCTGAAAGAGGGTCCTCGAACCACAAATGCAATCAAATCCTCTTCGTCCATAAGGAAACAACTGCAAGAAGCTCCTTCCCTGGCAGGAATGTTACGTATATACCTGCCGGTGTGCGTGGCAGCATGGAAGCAAACACGTGAGAACCTACCCAACGCACTAAGCAAAATGAAACTATAGATACGCGCGCGCTTGGTATTTCATAACGTAAGCAGTGGAAATGGGTAAGGTCGCCGCTTTGTCCTCTGCTTGCTTATCGGGGGGAAGATCGCATCGAATAAATCACATATCAAAAGATTTCT
The DNA here is from genome assembly GCF_047370975.1 of Nipponia nippon. Lineage (NCBI taxonomy): Eukaryota > Metazoa > Chordata > Aves > Pelecaniformes > Threskiornithidae > Nipponia > Nipponia nippon. Next base: position 950,410 of record NW_028262362.1, read on the forward strand.
CTCTCCACCTCTTTGCACGCACGGGCGCGCTCCGCCCTCCCTGCTACATCACCCAAACCGGGAGCGAGGATCCGGCCGCCGCGATAAGTGGTAATAAATGGCCCTGCTTGTCTGTGGAAATTTTGCTGGCAAATTTCCGAACCAGATGAAAAAGTAAATTAGATTTCTTCTGGAGAGTTATTTTCAAGGGTTTTGTCTGCTGACGTTCCCGTGCAAGGTTGCAGCTTTGCCCCGGGGGGGGAGAGAACAAAAGGGGAGGATAAAGAAGCGAGGTTGCAATTATCCGACTGAACGAGGTTCTCCGCCGGAAAGCACCTAATCAGGAAAGTCTCAAATTTGCTTAAAATACAAGGTGCGGCACAAAAGTTATTTATTATCTGCCTCACCTGCTCAGATAAAACTGTGAAACCGTTTCTAAAGGCAGGCAATTGCCGGAGACAAGCTGTAAAACGGAACAAATGGAATCAACCCGGGTATTAATAACGGCGGAACGGAACGCTAACGCAAGCGGGTCTGGTAGCGGAGCGCAGGCTCTGTTTTGCGGAAACGGCGGGTGGAGCAGCGCGGGACAGAGGCGTCCCCAGCTGGGCCGGGGGAGCCGGGCTGCAGGGGCTGTGTCAGTCCCCCAGCCTGTGAGGAAGGCGGCCGGCCCCGGCACTCACAGGTGAGTAACGAGGCCCAGCTGACGAGGTGAGCCACGAGGCCGCCGTACCCGGAGGCAGGTGAGGCTACTTAGGTCCTGGCAGCGGGGAGGAGCCCAGCTCACCGGAGCTGGCTGCAGCCTCTCCCAGAGCCTTCGCCTGGGACCCTGGGTGAGTCTCTTGGTCTTTATTTCTCCGTTTATGCAGCAGAAACGTCATTTTCTTGCTTATTTGATGTGCGCCTTTAGTCCACGTGCACGCAGACCTCAGCACCGTCTGTTATTGACCTTGCTTAGAAGCTCAAGGAGCGACCGTGGCAGAAAGAAGGTAGAGAAGGTGCTGGATGTAGAGCTGAGGTGGGTTTTGCCCGTGTCCGGGAGCTCTCGTTGCGGCTAGGCGCGCAGGTAAGTCCTGCGCCGTTGCGAAGGTCGGTCGCGTGGGAATTATTCCAGTTTTCTCTGTCCCCGTGCTTTACAGCGTGCTCTGTGGCCACTGGAGGCAAGGTCGCCGCTGAGAAAGGCAGCGGGGCGAGGCTGGGAGCCTGTGTTTACCCCCAAATGTTTATAAAGCCACTTGCCCTGCAGGGACTGGCCTGTTATTGCGCTTAGCTGGTAGGGGAAACGTTAATTTGCTGGGTTTGGCATATTATAGCAGCTGGCTTAGTGTTGCTGGTAAACATTGTCTGGGCAGGTGGCTACTTCAGGCGTTTGTTTGGAGATGTGTGTTTGGTGGTCGGGAGACTCCGCAGGCAAACGAGGCTTCGTGTTTGTAAGCAAGGTCTGGGGGGGTTGCGCTTGCCAATCTCTGGCGTAACCCGTGCTCCTGAGTGCCTCAGGCGTCGGGAACCCGAAGCAACTGAAGCAAGCAACTCCTCCTCCTGCCTCTTGCGCCGTGCAGCTCTGGCGAGGAGCTGGCAGCAGCCGTGCCCCTGGTCACGAGCCCCGCAGCAGCGGCCCCAGGCTGGCTGCAGGCGCCTTGCTCCTTGCTCCAGACCCGGCCTGGCCCCGGGTGCTTCTGGCAACAGCCGAAAACCGGTGGTGGCCGCTTCCAACTTCCCGCACGGCGCAAACTGGGTCGCGGTGGGCGTCGGGCAGCTGGGTCTGACCCCGCTGCTGGGTGCGGGGTCTCCGATTCCCCTGCAGGCTTTCTGATTTTCTGGGTGTGCGACGGTACCGTGCAAACGATCAAACCGCATTCAATTCGCGAAAAAGCTTTAACCAAACGGGCACCGCGGGTGGCTCCAGGCAGGGGTGCCCAGGGTCCCCGGGAGGCGAAGCGGGGTGTGCGTGGGTCTCTGCACGTACCGGGCTCTCCCGGGGATGCTGCCTGGCAGCCAGCGTCCACGGCCGTGCCGGCTGCCCTCGCTCCCGGCTCCTGCCGGCGGTGCTGCCCTTCATTTTGTATGTATTCGGGTAGCTGAGTTTTCAGGCGCCGAGCAGCTGCCCGGCTGACGCGAGTGACGGCCTCGGCCCGTGTGGGCTGACTCCTGTAATTGGGGTCAATCACAGAAAAAAACCCGTCACAGCAGAAAGCGCTTCTCGGCTGCGGGGGCTGCCGCGGACAGCGGCGCTCGGGGGACGGGGAAGGAGCCGCGCTGCCCTCCCTGCCCTCGCTCTGCCTCTCCTCGCCTGGCTTCTCTTCACGTGGCTCCTCTTTGCTCCCTCTCTCCCCTGCGAAGCGGGAGAGTGCTTGCCCTGCTGCCGGTTGCCAGATCTGCCGCCCTCCTGGCCTCCCCTCCTGGCGGGGCTCCTGGAGGACTCCCCTGGGCTGTTCTCAGGCTCTCGCCGCCTCTCCTCCACGGGAAGGGCCGTAACCGCCTCTCGGCTTGCCTTCGCCCAGTCGTACGGCAGGGGAGCAGCCCCGCTCCCCCGCGCGTACCAGGGAGGTCCCTGGGCTCCCATAGCGGAGGGAGAAGGCGTCCTTGCTCCCCGCATCGTCAGCATCTCTGAAGGCCCTCTTGGCTTAGCTCCTCTGACGCGCTATCCTGAGTCGTGGCATTCACCGCCCTCCCGCATCCGCTGTGGGCTGGTGGAGAGGGCTGGTGGCCTGCTGGTGACGGCAATTGGCTCTTATTGCAAAAAAAGGAAAAGAAAACACAGCCGATGATAGATGGGTTGCAGCACGTGGAGCCCCCGTTGGTACCCGGTGCGTAGTGCCTGCTGCTGAGGGTGTGCGGCCGCCCGAGCCGGGCTGTCCCCCTCGCCTTCCCCCCGCTTCCCAAGCCATCCCGCGGTGGCGCCCGCACCCAGACGCCTTCCAAGGGGCCGCAAAACGAGGACGGCGACCTGCCGAGCGCACGAGCAGCCTCCTCGCCTCTCGCCCTTGCCCTGGGAGCGCCGACGCGAGCGGCCAGGCAGGCATCTGTAGCGGCCCAGAGACCAGAGGGCTTTTGCTCTGCTGTCCCTCCTCGCATCCCCCCGTCTGTCGGGGGCAAGCAGGGCTTTAAGCTCACGAGGCATAGGAAAAGCTCGGGGGAGAGGCTGTGTTTTCTGTGGCGGTGCTGTTGAAATAAATAAACAAACGTATAGATCATTCCTGCTTGTTTTTGCGAACCCTGCCAGTCAGTGACAAAGGAGCAAGGGACCTTTCATGGAGATAAATGCAGTGCAAGGGGGTAATTAAAGTGACGGATTTCTCCGTGGCAGGAGCTGTCCAAGGCTCCGCTTCCCGCAGCGTCCTTGCGTTCGAGCAGGGAGAGGAGGGAGAGGTGCCAGCGTGGTTCGAGCAGCGCGAGTCAGGGACGGGCACCTCCGAGGGGACCTCGCCTCTCCGGTGGCGCTTAGGAGGCCCAGGAGGTCTGCCCGCAGCCATCTAAACCCGCAAATAATAATCTCTTTTCCCTGCTAGGTTGCATCGGCAAGACCTTTCGCCTCTCCTTTCTCCCCGTCTCTGTCACCAAAACAGCACAGGGTAGATACTCGCAGCCCAAAGTTGGCTTGCGGTTTTTTGCCGTGAGCTGTTTCACGCTCCCCGAAACGCGGGAGCGGGAGCTGTCGCGGCCGTAGCAGAGCTGCCAAACCTATTCAGGAGGCGGGAGACGAAGTCGCACGACTCGGGGTGTTTCGGCAAAGAGGGTTTTGCCAGTCCGCAAGGAGAAAAGATGACCCTGGTAAAGGTGGAAGGCGCAGGGCGGCCTTTCGGGGCTGCCAGCGTGTGCGGAGCGGGTCCGGGGCAGACTCTGAACAGCCGCAGCTGCAAACAGCAGCTTCTCCCCTGGAACGGCTGGAGCGCGGGAAGGAGGGGACCCCCTTCGGAGCCAGCGCAGCCCACCGGGTCTGTGTGCGCTCCCCGCGTCTTTGCGTTATCCCTCTGTCTCCGCGCAGCTTCGTTATGGGCCTTCCGCCACTTATCGTGAGAGAAAGCGTGTCTCGCCTCGTTTATGGACGATAAATGGTTTATGTACTGCGTGTTAATCGTTACCCTGCACCTTTCATCTAAAGCATTATCGGAAGCTGCGACCGGGGGCTCATTTAGGTTTCTTGTTTATAGCAATAATACCCTTTTAATATGCTAAACGAGAAAGCAAACGAACCTTCCTTACGCCTATGAGATTTTAAAAAACATCTCTTCTTTAGCGGTCGAAGGTCGCTCTTTTGGCAGATGAACGCCGCGCTCTCAGGCCCCGTTCGTTGTCTGGGGTCAGCGCTGCTGCTGGCCCCGCATACTAAAAAGCGCTGGCCGGGACCAGGGACAGCCGCGCTGGTAGGTGGCGGGGGAGCTCGGCGAGCGCAGGCTTGGCCTCGCGGGGTCCCCTCGCTTGGCCTCGCGGGGTCCCCTCGCTTGTCCCCCGAGCCCGCAGGCATCGCCGAGCCCCGGCCAGGCCCCCGGCTGCGGTACGGCGCTCTGTTGCTCGGCAGCAGACGCGTCTCTTCTGATGCGATCGCGCATTCCTCTCTCTTTCCTTTTTTGCTCTTCCTAGGAGCTTGTGTCCTGGTGATCTATGAGTTGTTTGGAGAAGCAGCAAACACTACTTATGCACTGTATACGTGTCTTGTCTGTTCCGCTTGATAATGCCATTCTTTAATATGCTCAGCAGTAGCCTTTTGGCTGGCTCTTCCCCCGCTCCCCTACAGCCTGCCTGGCACGCACCGAGGTCTTTTTATTCTTCAAATAATTTAGGGGATTTTATATCTAACTTCGTTTTCCGAGACCCTTGCGCACGGAGAAGAAGAAACCAAAGCAAGCAGGGATCTGCCTGGGCAGCCCAGAGCGTTTCTGTTCCTTTCCTTGCAAAGGCGTCGCGGCTCTGGGGTTTGCTCGGAGATGAAAGCAGAGAAGGCGGCGATAGGTTAGCACGTCTGAAAGTTAACGCCGGGCTGCCGCGAGGCGACGCCAATGCCTTTGCCCCGACGGCGTAGCTGCCTGCACGCGACTGCCTGCGGCAGGACCGGCGGCTGCGCATCTTCGCTCGCCGCCCGCTGTGCTTGTGTCCCGGCGTGGGTCGCGGGGACGCGGATGCCTTTCCTCCGCCGTCGAGGCTGCCCGTCGTACACGTGTGTGCGTATATGTACGTGTGTATATACGTGTAGCGGTGGTCCATCGCGGACAGCCGCCGGCACCACAGAGGCGGCAGGGGAGGGGGGGAGCACCGCAGCCGGAGGCCGGGGGTGCCTCTGGTTTCCTGCCGGGCTGCCGAGACGCGGCGTGATTGCTAAACACCCAGGGATGACTCGGGCTCTCTCGGAGATGGAGAGTCATTTAAAGAAAGGGGAGAAAAGCTTTCTCGGTCCTCTTTTTTCTAGCTGAGAGGAAAGGATCTGGCACCGCTAGTCTGATTCATGAAAATCACTCTGACCTCTCGTATTGATAGTCTCAGCTCTCCAAAGCCGCGGGAATCGTGGCCTCATCCCTGAACTCGGTTGTTTTACCTGTTCTCTCGCCAAATACGCTAAATAAAGCACTCGATGTACTGTACTCGGGGCTCTCTGGCTTAGCTCGGTACATGACGACAGCATGTTCTTTTTGATTCCCGTGCAAAAATTTCCACTATTTCTTGCTTTCTGTTTGCTCGAGTCCTGAATTTTGTGGCGGGGGAGGTTGTTCTTGCATTAGCCTGGCTCGGTGAACGTCAGACGGGCTCTGCGGGACGTGACGTTTCCAGGCCGGGTCAGCCGTCCCGCCGCCGGGAAGGGCAGGGGGGGAATTCCCCGCCGCCGACTCCGTCCCCGGCGCTGATGCTGCAGAATCAATCCTGCCTCCCTCCCCGCACCCCGTCCTCCTCTCAGCTTGATGACGAGCAGGAGAGGAGAGAAGTACATGATGGATAAGCTTTAAAGAGGAGTCCAGGGTCACAGCTTTGTCTATAAAAAGTAAATAATGTGGAGAGCAGAGACCCATCTCCCAGCTGGCAGATGGGATGAGCGCAGAACGTGCTCTGCCTTGTGATGGAGAGCTCCCTCCGGGCCTTGGACCCGCCGGTGAACGAGAGGCCCGTGGGGCGAGTCGCTCCCGTGCGCAGCCTGGGGCAGCGAGAGCGTCTCGGTGTAGGGAACCGCTCGGGAACGGGGAGCGACTTGCAGGCTGTAAAGGTGTTTGCCGCTTGCACGGTATTTCCTCCTTTTATGTTTCCAGTTGGCAAACAGCTCTCTGATGTCTTATTCCGAAGGGCACCGTATGGAAAACTTCCTCAACTCCGAGCAAACGCTGCTGCATGAATCAATGACGGGGGGAAGCCCCGAAAGGTTTGGAGAAGGGAGGCGCGCCGGTCGAAGCAGCTACGCCCCGCGCTGCGCTGCCGAGGCATCCGGCTGGCGGGGGGCAGCTGGGGGGATGTCGCCCAGCTGGAGGCGGCAGGGAGGGAAACGGTCGCTGGGTGCGATGACGGGCGTGCTGGGACAGCATCCCGCCCTCCCGGGAGCCCGGGAGGAGAGCTCCGCAGCCTCCCGACCGCCTGAGTCAGCAGCCGCAGAGTACAGCTTGACCTTGCGTGGAAAGAGATGTCAAACAAATCTTTGCGCTCGTCACGCATGGTTTGACACACACACGCGCGGCTCCCCGCAAATCAATCTCTTGCCTTGGCCTGGCCGCTTGATCCCTTTCTGGGGAGGAACGTGAGGCTGATGGTGCTACATCCACCTCCCGCCTCCTCCCCGCCGTCCTGAGAGTCCTGAGTTATAATGGGGTTACGGAGAAGCTTCGCTGAGCAGCACCCCCGAGATGATGAGCCGGTCATACGAGCTCGGGCAATAATGTTTAGCGCCGTAATTATGCCTTGAAACGTCCTTGGAGAGTCTGCAGGGGCTGCGAGAAAAGGAGGAGAGCGGAGAGAAGAGCTCCTTGCCGGGATAACGCCTTGCATCCCTAGAAATGGCTTTGGAGGCATGGGGTTGGGACAAGGAAGCAAGGAAATCCCAGCGCGAGAGTTTCCCAGCGTGTCCTCGCTCCGGGCGGGCGCCGTGGGGCTCACCGGGGTCGGCTCGTTTAACTGCTTCCCCGTGTTCAGTGTCTAATTCGGCAAACTCCGTGGCAACGCGCCGGCCGCTCTGCTTACCGGACCTCCCCCGGCCCCCTCGTTAACATCGTTCCTACCAGGCCGCTCTAACCGGGGTCCAAAAAGCCACGGGAACGCTTCTGACTCCGAATTACGCGGCCAGGGGGTGAGACACAAGAGGAGCCGGGGCTGGAGGGGACCCGCCGGTGGCGGGGGGGGATATTCGGGGAGGAAAGCTGATTTAGGATGGCCTGCGTGGGATGGAGAGCAGTCCCTGCCCCGCAAGCTTTGCCCCCAGAGCCCCGCGCAGAGGGGGAGGGATGGGCTCGCAACAGGTAGCTGAGCGCGGCAACGATCCGTCTCAGCTCCGTGCGGAATGGCTGCGGCAAAGCGCTCCTCGGCAGTCGTCATTTACAGCGCTGCCGAATCGTACATAAACAAACAGCGAGAAACCATGTCCCGCTCCTCAACCGCGGTCATCTGCGTTGGGGTTCAGATCCTCCCAGGCTGCTGCCTCGAGCTTCAGCCTGCACGCACGGGGGGGGAAAAAAGGACTTTAAATATACGCATTGTACCATAACCACACGCTGCCGTGCGGCAGAACCGCGGCAAAATGGAGTGCTCTGCGAATGCAAGTGCTTTTCTTAAGCTGAACTCGGCCCTCCCGTGTCCCATCTCAGCCCAGACAGTTCGCTTGGCGACGCCATTAAGTGATGGGAAATGGGTTTGTAATGGGGAGCGATGAGCTGCTTTGACACCAGGCAGTCCCACCAGCTTCAGCTGCAATATTTCCTCTACTGGGACGCGTCCAGGCTATTTTCAGCAAACGATGAAATTAGAACGGTGTCAAACGGACAAGGATAAAAGGGTTTTTTCTCTTGGGACCAGAAAGAGGTTAATTAAAAAGAAACGGAAAGGAAGTCTTTGCCCATTCCTGAACCGATTCAAGCATGGGAATCTGCGGCTTTTCCTTTCGGGAGAAGCTGCGAGGGTTTTGTTACCAGATAGCGAGGTGCCCGTCGGCCGCGCAGCCTCCCCTCCACCGATTTTCTGCGCCGGGTCCCCAGTGAAAACAAGTCCCGGTTAGTCTTCCCCCTCGTCATCCGAGATGGGGACCCGGGGCCGACGGGCGAGGGAAGGGGACGTGGCCCCGGCGGCTCCCCGATTTCTCTGCACGCTGCGTAGCGCGCCAGCAAAATGCAAGAACGAAAGTACGCGGGTTTGGGGAGAAAGGAAGCATCGCGGGGGGAAACGAGGAAAGGTGCCGTGGCTTTCCTCAAACCTTCGGCCTCACGCGTGCTTTGGCAGCGTCGGCTGCCTCCTTCCTCCGCTTTTCGAGGCGGGGAGGGGTTTTCATAATTTTTTTGTGCAAAGACATAATTATACTTCCCTGATTAATCTTCAGGCCGAGTCGAGCGCTTGCTGTAAATCTTTGAAACAAACGTGTTTGTTTATGTTATAATTATCTTTCTTCTTCCCTAAAGTTCAGGTTGATTTGAGCTTCTCCTACATAGTTATCAACGGAGCGATTCTCTCCTCGCCCTTTCCGAGCGCCTCGCAGGCGCGACCACGGCGTCTCCCTGCAAGGCGGAGCCGTGCCGTCGCTCCTCGGGGCCAAAGCGCTTTTTCTGGCGCAGAACCGCCTCGCGTCTGCGAGCGCTCGGCCTCGGCGTGTCCGCAGCCTCGCTGGAAGAGGCCGTTTCCAGTGGCCGCTTGCGGGGGGGGGAGAGAAAATCGGTCTCCGAGGGCGCGGGGATGCTGAATTTCGGAGCGCCCGCTTTCCCTGGGTAACCGCTCCAGCCGTCCTTTTGTTTCCAGCGAGGCGCTGTAATTTGTAAACGTTAATAACCGTTATTACTATCAAAAAGGAAAGAAAGCAAGCAGCCCTGTAACTAATTACTTTAAGCGTTTTCAATGAGCCTCAGTTCAGCTCCTTTAAAGTCTCCCGCTGCGCAGACCAGATTGTCGCGATGATCGGAGCTTTCCTTAGACCTATTAATTTTGCCCGGAATAAGAGCCGAACAGATGCGGGGGGAAGGCTACTCTGATTAACATAGCTCTCTTCAACGAGCGTTTCCTCCCCGCGGGCCGGCGCGCCGGCTTCTCCGTCCTCTCCCAGATCTCATTACGGCCGGCGAGCTCGGCAGATGCCCGGCGGCGAGCTCGGCAGATGCCGCTTCACGGAGACGAGGCCCCTCCAGGGTATGAAACCTTACCCCCAAAATCAAGGGGAGCTACCAGCCCTAGTGCCGCGTTCCCTTCTTTTGCGGCCGGGCGGAAGCTGAGGCTGAGCAGCGATGTCCATTTTGCAGCCAGGGAGGCTGAAATTGAAGAAATACCCGAAACCCGCAGCCGTTCCCAATTTTTTTTCTCCTTGCGGTTCCCCTGCAGCCTTCTCTCCCTCTTCTTCACACCACGGAGGAGGGCGCGTCCCTCGGCCCGGTGCCGGCACAGGCGGGACGAAGGCTTTCGCTCTCCCGCGCAGCCGAAATACCGTTATGTGATGAAATATATTTCCATCCCCATCCAAGGGCCCACGTGCCGCTTAAAGGAAGCTTTTTAACTGAACGTTGCGGTGGCATTTCACAGGGGGGAAATTGCTCCAGTATTTACTGCTATTAAATTAATTTCTCAGTAGAGGATTTTAGACTCTCGTAATTCATGAGGATATTTTCGGTCCTGTTTACTGTCTGGTGCTTAAAAAAATTGTCTCAAGCATTTGTTTGCCGACTATAACGCTGTTATTACATTAGCTTTCTCTCGCAGGAGAGACAGGGGTTCATTAATGTTGATGTGGAGCTTATTGTATCGCCGAGCTCTCCGAGCAGCGGGTAATTTTTCATAACGTATGTGCGGCAATATTCAGGCACGTAAGGACGAGGGGAAAATGGTTGTAGCCTGGCGCCCGTACACACCCTGAGAGACCGCGGCTCTGCGTAGCACCGAGGGGAGAGGCTTTAGGTCCCCTAATGTGTATCTATCTATCTATCTACCTATATATATATATATATAGTGCCCCAGCTGCAAAGGGGGCTCAGCCCTCTAAGCAGAAAGGCCTTCGTGTCCGGGCAGGGGGCTGCAGCGGATGGAGCGCAAACACAGAAATATCTGTTTTTTGCAAAGAACAGACAGCAAAACGCTGAAAGAGACGCGGCCTGCGGTGGGATGGGGGAAAAAAAGACGAAAAGTGCTTCATTTGAAATGGTATGAGTGTCTTTTCGTCACTAATGCCTTCCCCTCCAAATGGCTGCGTTTCTGCAGCGGAAATTGGCAGCAATCAGGCTCACGAGTGTTGGGAAGAGATTTACTTGGACAGATTGAAGAAAACCATTTTCTTCTAAACGCCGGTGCCCAGAGCGAGATAATCTGGCTTTCTCTGACTACGCATACGGCCGGCGACGTGCACGCAGCTCCTTTGCTTGTAAAACATAGCTGCCTGGGCAGGGGAGAAGCCCGCCGTAACCGTCCTCTGCCCGCCGGCCGAGCGAGGTGGTGTTTTCATCTGGCGCTAATGAACGGCCCCTACCTGGTTTCTTCATCCGGGCCGGCGTTTAGCGCGGGGTTTTGATCAACAGAGTGATGCTATTTGGGACTTCTTGCCTTTTGGTTTGAAGCAGAAATGTGAGGAGGCGGGGAGGGGAGCACCGAAAGCCTGTGAAGATCCAACCAGCCGGACTTCTCAAAGCAAAACCCCATAATTATCATCCCCTGAGAAAAGAGCTTTTCTCCGAGCCCTATCAAAGCCGCGCCGCATCCCTCAGATGAAAGCCCCGCTTTTTAGTCCCCTCCTTTTAACACCTCGTTTGTTTTTAAGCTCTGCTGTTCCTGAATGAACAAACGGCTTGTCTGCTGCGCCCTAAATAACGAAAGAGCTCGCAGCCGGGCCGGCGTCGCTTTGGCGCGGGCTTTGACACCGCACCTACGTGCTGCGCGGCTCCTGCCGCGCTCGCTCCGCCGCTGCTGGCGAGCAGGAGCTGCTCACGTTGTTCGAGGCAGTTCAGCAGTTCCAGGCGGCAAAAAACTCGGTGCGCTCCAGTTTTTAAAATAGAAATAATAAAACAAATGGTAGCAAGTAGCAGATGTTGCAAAAATGTAATTACCAGCTAATCGGTTTCTGGCCGGTTTGGGTTTTTTTCCCCTCTCTCCCATGTAAAATAGTTCTCTGGCTACGCTGCAGGGCTCGGAGAAAGCCGGCGTAGGCAGCGGGAAGAGCCTGGGGCGCGACGTGGGTGCCGGGGAGCCGATCCCAGGGGGGGCGGCCGGGCGCCTCCGAGCAGAGGGAGCACTTCGGGGGGCGAAGCTAGGGCCGCCCATCGCCCGCGCCTCGCTGGAAACACCCCGGCCGACGCGCGCCCCGGCTTTGCCGTCATTCCCAGGCGCGCGGGGAAAACGAGGCCTGGAAGCTTCGTTCTCCCCCAAATCAACACTTATCTGCAATCTCTTCTGCTGTCGTGAAATGAACTGTGCGACGGATCAGAGGAGGGCCGAGCGAGCGGCAGTCGGGGGGGCTCGGCGAATCGCTGCCTCTGTTTGCTGTGAGGCTGAGCGGCACGATACGGGATTACTCCTTATTAAATATATCTATGCTCTATGTTTACATTGGCTCGAGGCTCAGGGATTCTCGAAGCCCTTTCTGTGTTTGGTTTCACTTGTTTGAACTGTCTTTGGAGGCACTAGAGGGAGCGGGACGAAACACAGCTTCGCGTACGGGAGCAGCGAGCCTGCCCCAGGATAGCTTGGCCCGATTCTTTGCGTTTGGGGATCGGGATATCACGATGCACCGTCGCGGCGAGCGGCGCTGCAGGGGTTCGCGTCCCAGCTTTGCGCACGCACAGTGGTCTCCCTTCTCCTCCTCCTCTTCCCTTCCCTCTTTCCGAGCCTGAGAGGGTGGCAGCAGTTGGAGAAGGGACGGCAGCGGTTGGAGAAGGGATGGCAGCGCCGCTTCCCAGCTGGCGTCTCTGGGGCCAGCGCCTCCCGCCTCACTTGGCAGGGATATCCCACTCCCTCCTGTCCCCCTCCGGAGAAGGAGCGCATCCGTACCTCTGCCAGCGATGGGCAGCGGTGCAGGCAAGGCGGGGGGAGCGGGAACGCACGGTTGTGTCTTCAGAAAATGATATTTTCAGAAAAAACAGCGCTTTGGCTTTCTTTCCATTTGCTTTGGCATTCTGGGCAAACGCTCGGGTTTCGCTCCCCTCCTTGCGCTTGGAAGAGAGCAGGAGGCTTTCGAGTGGCATTTCAATTCAGATTTTAAACTGGAGAGATGTAAGCTAGGCCAGAGCGGAGTCCGACCTCAGCAACTCCCCTCCGCTCCCCGTTCGATACTCGGCCACGTCGTGGTTTGTACTTCTGCGCCCTCGATGCTGCTCGCGAACGACTGCGTCCGTGTGAGCGCTACCCGGGGAGATCTGAAGGGAAAGCGCCCATTTTCCTCCCAATACCTCCCCCCCCCGCCAAAGGAGCCTCAGCAAGGGGGAGGGATGGCTCCAGAATAGAAACTGGGCCATGAAATTCATCATTCGGGTCTGGCATGAAATCGCTTTATATATATATAACTTCTTAGGGTGAGCTCTCATCCGATGATAAGATATCTGTAGTCTCTATTTTTTTTAACTTTTATGGGTTTGGGGGGGAAGCATGCCTTCTCGTGTGCGTATGGTACCTTGCACGAGGGGCTGTTCAGTACCCAGGGCCTCTTGGCACCGTGAAAACAGAAAGGATAAATAACAGCAACCTTCCAGAGCTCCTTCTGCTGCCTTTCCAACCCACCCGTGCCTGTAAATACAGCAGCTGTACAGAAATGTTTTCCCCCGGCGGAATTTATCGTGTGCTCAGGGCTTGCGAGATCCGGAGCTGGAGGCAAAAGCTGCTTTTGTCTTTGGAGTTCCTTCGTTGTAGAGCGGCTTATCAGGTTTCGGCGCGCTCGCTCCGGGCATCGCCGGGGACCTGCGGGCAGAGAGGCCGCTGTAAATAGACGCGGGCACACGCGCACGGCGCCTGGGCGCGCTGGCGTGAACGCAGCGTTAGCCAAACGCCCCTCAGCCTCGTAAAAAGGCGCCTCCGGCTCAGCCTTTCGTCGCTGCTTTGAGTGAAAACTCTCGCCGTGCCTTATTTAAGGAACGGAAGTTGCTTAGATCTGCTGTTTGCCTAGAGGAATAACGATTAAAAAAAGCAGCCAGACAAAAAGCTCCAGGGGCCTGAGGGCTCATTAGTCCTACGGTGGCAAACGATGACAGTGAAACAGAATCGCCCACAAATAACGAATGAACCCGGGCAGCAGGCTTTGCAGCGCTGAGCTTTGGCCTGGGGAGCAAGGGCTCTTCCTTCCCGAGATGAACTGAAATATTTGCAGCGGGGTGTTGCTATCGCAGCCCCTGTGCTCGCGGATCGTCCCGGCACGCGGGGGCGGCAGCCCGTCGTGCTGCACCAGTCTGAGCCGTAATGCCCCGGACCTTCTCCTTTCTCGGCGGGGCGTTTCTGCGGGAAGGGCAGCGGGAAAGCTCCCTTTACGGGTCTGCACGTCCTGGGAGGACGGTGCGAAAAGGCTGTAGCTGGCTTACCTGGGACCTTCCGCTTTGCAGATGATGGATCTCGGGGGAGAAGATGAACATGCAGCGCTGTGCTCGGATAGGAGTTAATCTGCGTGGCGCCGTTTATCTCGGGGGGATGATCCGAAAGCAGCATTCAGCAGGGAGCACCGCTCCCTGGGCCCGCTTCCCCCGAGACAATATCAACGTGCTGTACGGTCCTTACCCGGTTTTGGGGGAACAGGTTGCCTGGAGGGGCAGCGGGGATGGGCCGTATTCTGCTTAGCGAGGCTTGCCCTGTATGGGACGAAGCCCCACGGAGGGCTGCCATAAAGCATCCCCTCGGTGCGTTCTCCTCCCTGGCCTGGCATGCCCTTCCCTGTGATGAGCGCAGCAACGAGCCCCAAGCAGAGGAGGGCTGAGGATCAAAGGGCTCCTCTGCCGTCTCTCTTCCCTTTAATGACTGCCAGGCGATGGAGGCGGAGCGGGGAGAGGCTTTTCGCGGTGGCAGGTGGGTACCGGCACGCTTGGCTCCTCTGTTCTTAGCCACGGACGGCACTGATGTGTCGGATGATCCCTGTTCGCCTTTTGGAGGCGAGATCCACTCTGCAGGGATGACACCAGAACTAACCGCAGGTTTCACGATGCGGTTTTGTTAGCATGTGTGGCACAAAAGCATCTTCTGCCTGCAAACTGGAGAGGGAGTCTTCCCAAACGTCACCCCCCGCCCCGAGACCGCAAGGGATTGGTGAGAAGTTATCCCTGTTCCTGTAAAACACAAGTAGCTGCAGAGGTCCGACGTCGGTTATCGTCCCGGGAACACTGGGGAGAAATCAGGTTTGCTTCCTGGTGCCCGTGCTGGCCTTTGCGGTGGCGCGGAGGAGGCGTTGGAGATGCCAGGGCTGAGAGCGGGCTGCCTGCGCGGAGCCTGCGGCCGTCGGGGCTGGCTGGGTCGCTTGCTCGAGGCAGCTTCGCCCCCCCCGGGTCTGAACCCCGTCCCTCCCTGGGGAATAACCGCTCCTTCGTCACCCCGCCGCGGGTCTCTTCAGGCAGCACGCTCCTTGCACAGGGGCTTCCTTCAGTATTTAGAAGGCAACTGTGAAGCCTATTTCTGTTCAGCTCTTAGTGTCTTGAACGGAAGGTGCCCAAGATGCTCCGGCTTGAAGCCTCTTCTGAGGACCCCTAAAAGCTGGACCCGTTTGACCTCGCAGACACGCAGAAGTCTCTACCTTTGCTGTCTCTCTTCTTACCATCTCTGCAGAAGCATACAGTCAGGTTCGTTTCTGGCGCAGGAAAAATGAGTATTGCAAAAATCAATGTTCAGCGGAGGGCGGAAGCGACGGGAGAGTTGAGGGGGAGGATGCTGCTCCCGGTTTCCAAAAGGTTATCTTAGCCAAAAAAATGCTCTGCGAGAAAAGCAGCTCTTGCGAAGTCCACCTGGTCCTCGTGCCGCTCGTGGCAGCAGCACGTGAATGTCCACGACAAACCTGATTCTGGTCACGACAATCAGATCCCCGCTGATGTGCTGTAACGTCCCAGCCTGAAGATGTGCTGCCATCCCCTCTACTCCAGTGGGAAAATCCGGCAGGGATGCGTTTGCTCTGTGTTGTGGGTGTCCTGGCAGGAGCAGGCAGGAGGAGAGGTGACCTACGCTCAGAGGGAGCCTTCCCCCTTTAGGATCGCTCCCTTTGGCAGGAGGGTAACAGAAAGTAAATGGAGGGTACGCGCCAGGCGCCGGCCCGTGACGCTTTTATTCCTCTCTGGAGGAAGGTGGAGCCGCTCTCGGACCCTTGAGAGACGAACACGTTATCAATCCCCTCCTCACAAGCGGGATCAAGAGCCGAGGGACAACTCCTCTGCTGGCTAGAAAGTCCCTTTTTCATCCCTTTAAAAAAAATAACAAGAGAAAGAAATCCTCCTCCTGCAGTACTGGAAACCGATTTGAAAACAAGGATGCCTTGAGCGGAGAGGACGGGAGCGCATCGCCGGGCTGGAAGAAGCCTTTGAGTTTTTAAGGGGAGACTTGCTACCAAGCAGAGGTTTGGCGCAACGAAAGCCGCTCGCTGGCCGGTCCAGCATGCTGCGAGGGGCGGCGGGGCCGCGGGCAGTACCGCCCTGGAGCGGGACGGGTTTCCGCAAGCCGCCCTCTGACAAGCCAGCCCTTTCAGCTGTTTACCTGAAGCCGTTAAAAGTCTCAATAACTGGAAAAACTAGTTTGAGCGCCCTTGGTCGGTGCTTCCACAGGGATTGATGGGGGAGGCCGAATAAAGCCTTGCTCGGGCTTGGTGCGACGCGGCGGCTCAGGCGCTATTACAGAGTAATAATGGGCTCATTTGAATTTTACCTGCACGATATAAATTTAATGGTTTCACTGGAATGTGCTATTCGCATTGTCATAACACGGGGATGTTTGGGAAGGCTTCAGAGGTGGTTTAATTAGCAAAGTTAGTTGGGAGGGCATTTTGCATTATCTTCCTCCTTTTCTTTCTACTGATGCTCTGTAATTTATGTCAGCCGGGAAGCGCGTAAGCTTTGCTGCACATAATAAACAGAGGGGGTTCAAAGCCAGCAGTTAGCTTAGCTTCAAAGGACACGGGGAAGGGAGGTCGCCGGCAGGCAGTTTATTAGCTGTCATCTTCTGTACCGCCCTGCGAAAGCAAATAAACAAGCGGGAGCGGATCCATCCTCCGCAGCGCCGCCGGCCCACGGAGGCAGGCGGCGCGCGGCTCGTCCCGGCCCGCGGTGCTGAGCTGGGGATGCGGGCAGGAGCAGACGGGGATGCGGGCAGGAGCGTGCCGGGCACGCCACCGAGGATGCTCGGAGGGGGCTCGCTGTGCCAAGCGATGCCGGATTTCCACGGGAAGGTCCCGAGCGCTTCCCCGGGCGGCAGCGCCGCTAAGGGCTGCGTTCGCGTCCTCTTCGCAGCACAAGCCGTTTCTGCATTCGCATGGCAGTCGCGCAGCAGCTCTGCTCGGGCTTTCCGTCTGTCTTTCTGTCTCCGTCTGTCTTTCTGTCTCGCGTCCTAGGAACTCGATACGCCACGAACCGCCTGGCTGAAAGCCCGGGGGAGCCGATGGGAAGATTTCCACTGACTTCAATCCGGCTTGGATCGAGTCCAGGGGCAGGAGCGGGATTGAGACATCGGCTCGCTCCCTGGATGGCCTGGGTGATGGCCGTCACCGGCGGCACTCCGAGCCCGGCCCGTCGCCGCCTCTCCTGCTCAGAGCCACCCTGGCTTCTCCGCTCCTGCCAGCATCGCATCCCTTGTAGAAAGCCGAGAGCCATGCAGCGGCCGTGCCGCGGCCGGCCTCCGTGTCTGCCTGGCTGAGGATGGGCCTTCTTTGGAGCAGGGGTTATCTGCGTTCAAGTGTTTCCAGCAAAGCAGCCTGCTCCTGTTGTTATATAAATAATAACAAGGGTTGAGGTTTTTCTGCTGCAGTGGTGGGCAAAAAAAATTCAGATTAACTTTCCCACTCCTTTTCTTTCTTTCCCTACATCTGAGAGTGAGAAACACAATTGATTACAGTCCTATCAAATTAGTGCCGGAGCTCAGGCTTTAAGTGGTCAATTATGATCCGCAGCAGAACGCTGGAATCCGTCGTTAGCTCGCGGCGCTTTGTTTCCGCCGACGCTTTCCCGCGGGGCCGCTCCGAGCCGCGCGGGCGGCGGCGGGGAGCACCGAGGAGGTGCCGGCAGCGCCCGCCCCGGCGATGCCGAGGGTCCCGGCAGCTGGGCTGGGGGCTCCGCACCCTGCGGCAGAGCCCCTCGCGCCGTTTCCTACCCCCAGCTGTGCTCGCCCAGCTCCCTCGGGTTTTTCGTTTTTATTTTGCGGCTGCTCGTGGGTTGTTTTGTCCTGCCGCGGGAAGCAGGCTGCGAAGACTTGGGTTGAGGACAAAGATGACAAATCGGAAAAGATGCTGGGGGTAGGGCCGGAGTGGGAAAGGCGGGGAAAGAGGAGCCCGGAGGTGGGGGACAGCCCAGGCGTGGGGGCTGCCCGGTGGAGTCCTCTGCAGCGGGGTCCTGGGCGACGAGCGGTGCCGAGCAGGGGTCCCCGGCAGCCGCGGGGTCCCCCGGGGCATCTGAGCTGCTCCGCCCCGCCGAACGAACAGAGAGGCTTTCTGTCCCCGGGCAGGGCTGCGGCCGCCCGCGGCAGCACTACCCAGAGCGGGAGCAGCCTGGCCGCCCGTCGGGCGCGCAGTTGGCATTCCGAGGGAAGCGCGCCAGGGAAACGGGAGCGGGGGGCCGCGGGGCTGGGCGGTTGGGCCAGCTTGAGTGTATGCAGGCCAATTAAGTTCTGCACTGAACTTGTGCCAATTCAGCGGGTTCCAGTGGATTCGTTTCTACCGGGGACTTTGGGGAATGAAATATGCCGGGACTGAAAGAGGAGGAAAGTATTCCCACCAGGCTATTCAGGACTTTACCCCCCGTAGCTCTGCTCTCGTGCCCGGTGCTTCCCACGCAGGCTGGTTCGCACGAAGGGCTGCCTCGGAGCTGCTCCTCCGGCGCGCGCCCGGGCTCGGACTCCGTTCGCCCCTCACAAATTGAAAAGTCTTTCGGAGGAACGCAAAGCCAAAACCTCCGGGTTTTTCGGTGTAGTAAAAGCGGAATTAGAAAAGGTTATATTCTTAAGGAAAATGGTTCTGTTACCGCCTTAACAAAAGTGAGTCACGGTTGACGGAGGATGTAATTTGACGCGTCCTAGCTGTCAGTCAGACCCGAAGCGCGTCACGCACGCGGAACGCGCGGCCTGCCACCCTCTGCCAATGCCACCCCTTGTTTACGGGAAACTTCACCCTCGTAGCTTCAATGCCTGACCAAAAAAAAAAAAACCACAAACCAGGCTCTGAAGGGCATTTCTTAAAGACTGCAGTGAGGCATTTAGTTATGTAGAAATAAAATATGAATTTTAATGCGAGGCATTAACGTGAGCTCTTTTAGGAATAACTACAGGACTTCGTGATGAACGTATTAGAGCACCGCTTCAGCGCAGGTGCCTGCCAGTCTTCATAAATCAGCGCCAACAAGTTAATTCTTCATAAAGGAGGATGAATTTGAATCTCGGGGATGGACGAATGGGTTCGTAATAAAAGAAGCAGCAGAACCGAGAGCACTCGGGTCCTGGCAGGTGGGAAGAGTAGGGCAGCATCGGACGGCGCAGAAGCGAGTAAGCTTAGGAGACGTTCTTTAAACCCCACTTTAAAGCAGCAGACGGCAAGGCCAGCCCCTACCTGTTGCTCGTATCGCGATAGTGTCCAGAGGCGCCTGGGCTGAGTGGGTGCCTTTAGGGGCGCCAGGGATGCTCCGCATCCCGTGCGGCCGGCCGGCCCCGCCGGAGGCGGCGCGGCGCTTGCGATCGGAAGGCTGGCGGTGTCTCAGAGAATCGATGGGCGTGGGGCGATGCCGCTTTGCAGGCGCTCGTTTGTTCGTTTTCACCGCGGCGTGCTTCTTGGGGAGGGGAGCGCTCGTCCCCCCCGGCCCTTGGGGCGCTTCTCACGCTAAGCCTGCTTAAAGGCAGCCGAGATGTTTCCCCTCGAACAGAGCTTGTGCCAAGCCAGGCTGCTTTTTATTTGTTGTTGATTTTATTGATGCTATTGACTTTTTCACGGGGCGCTTTGGGGATGTTTGCATGATAGCGTGTGCAGACGCTACAAATTGCTTGATGTTACACAGCGTTTAACTCGTGCTCTGCACCGGCGAGAGAGACGCGTTTTTATTAAGAATCTGTTGCAGTCGTTGCTTTTGTTTTTATGATGAAATATATAGCGCAGTCATCACCGCCGCCATCCCGCTGTGGCTACCGGCTAAGGCAAAATAATGATGCGTCGTATAAGCGCTTCCGAGACAGTAACGGAGGTGTATAGCGCACGGACTCATTGCAAAGAGCCTCCCGTGCCGTATAACGGCATCCCAACGGATAGGCAACGTGTGGGGGATTTCGGCACGACGCAACTGAGGCGCAGGGGCGGGCCTGCTGCTGCGTGGTTATTCCCAAGCCCGATTTCTGCAAGTGAGGCTTGAACCTTGCAGAAATTGTGATTAAGAGAATTACAGAACGGTAGTTACAAGGGGAGGAGAAGGTCAGATGCACGTGGATGTTCTGGCGTTTCCAAACAGACTGGCTAAACCAAGACCGCGGTCTCTGCAGCCGCTCTCGTCCTCTTGGCTCAGCCGCGGCAAGGCTGGCCGTGCGTCCACTGATGCCGGACAAGCCACTCCGGAGCGGAGACACCCGGCCACCAGAAAGACGGTGGAGTTGGAGAAGGGTTAGCTTGGAGGAGAGAGGGAATAAGATGCAGATGGCTCCGGTTGCAGCCTCTCCCTGAGGCACCGCGTCGTGTCCTTGCTGCCCTTACCCTCTGCGGCTCCGCCACCTGCTTCTCCCGCGCAGCTGGTAGCGTAGCGTGAAGCGTTTTGACCAGAGGTGTTACAGATTGAGCTCTGGAAATGCGATGTTAACACAGCAACGCGCACCAACACCATTAATATTTCAATCCGTGGGTAAGGACAGGGAGAACATGCTTTCCTCCCCCCCCCCCCCCCCCCCGTAAATAAAACAAGACAGCCTGTTTTCTATTCCGAGACTCGCCGCCTGCCTGAGACAGTAATATTTTAAAGTTGATTGGATCTTAAAATTGTAAGAGGTCCCCGGTGGCCCGACTTTAGCTGGCATTATCAGCTCAGCCATTGTCTTACGAAGCAATCTCCTCTTGAACCATCCTGTGCTCCCTCACCCTTTAAAAGCGCACAGCACGGAGACGGCTCGGTTCTCTCGGGCCGAGGCCGTACGGCGATGGTGAGGAATGAAGATGAATATCATCGCGCCTCTGACCTTGGCAGCAGCCAGCCTTGTCCTTGGGACTCGGACCACCTCCGAAGGCTTCTGTTTGCTTTGTTTTGCTCACCAGGGACAAGTTGACAGTGCCATCCTTCAGGCTGGAGAACGCTTCAAAGGGAGAGAGCCGAAGGAGCGCGACGGAGCGGGTGAAGTCCCTCCACGCACGTGGGGCGGGCTGGGCCGTGCTGCGCAGGGTGTGAAAAGCACAGGGCTGGGAGGGGGTGCCGGCAGCCGCTGCTGCCGTGCCCTGTTCCCGCACAGCCGCGCGTCGCGGGGAAGCGCCGGCGCCGAGGCGCGGCGCCCAGCGAGGACCGCGAGGTCCCGTAGCAGTCAGCAGCGTCATACCCGTGGCGAGCGGGGAGCCGTCCTTCTGGCCGTGGTTAAACGTCGTGTGGCCTCGCGCCTGCTGCGCTTGCCGTCGTGACTGATTAAATAAAACCTGGTGATGTTGTCAGGAGGAGGAAGGAGAGGAGCCGGGAGCCACCGTGGTGCTTTGCCAAGAAAGGCATTTTCAGGCAGAGCCACGGCTTTAGGAGAAAGACCTTGGCATGTCCCTCCCCTGCGATTAAGCGGGTTTTGCACGGTGAAATTGTAAGGGTAGCTTCCCGAAAAAGGGGAGAAACAGCTCTAGAGAAGTCTGGGCTCACCCGAGGCTCCGTGTTGACAAACGACCGGGAAAAGGGAAGGAAACGGGCGAGGTGCGCTGGAAGGACCGGCTGAAGGAGCGCCTGCCTTCCCCGCGGCTGCCCGGAGGAGAGGGAGGTTTCTGACAGCGGGCGGCTCTTGGGCGGAATAGGCGAAGGCAGAATTATATCTCGTGGTTAGAAACGGGAGTCGGACAAATTCAGGCGAGAAATATGGGACAAATTCTTAGCAGCAGGGTCATAAAACATGAGAGCGGTTTACCTAAGGATGGCAGCGCAGCTTCTTGAAGTCTTTAAATCAACACCAGATACCCACGCGATCTCCAGGCGGAGAGCGCGCAAGCAAATTTTCGGAAGGCTGGCTTCCCTTTTGCTACGTTAGCTCTGCTTTTAATTAGGTTTAAAAGAAAAATTTAACAGTCCTACCCGTTGGTTGGCCTTTGCAGTGAATTTTCCCTTTGGTTTTCATCTGAGCCCGTGAAACCGGGACCGTGTGTCTGCAGTTTTTATTACCGGCTTTAAATAATTCTTCCAAAATACTCTCTCGTACAAGATGAGACCAATACTTATGTGTCTGTGGTATCTAGGAGACTGGCAGAAATTGCGCTCCGCCTGATTCTCCAAAGCAGTTGTCATGTTATTCTCATCGCTAATGGTATATAATTACATATTAAGGCTCTCTCCAGGTAGAGCATCGCAGGGCAATTAGAGCACACAGCAGAGGACACGGCGAGGACCCCAGGCCGGGTGACTTTGTCCCCCTGGAAAGGGAAATAATTGTCCCCAAACACATTGTTTGCATTTTTGCTGCCTGAAATTAAAGTGGGTCCATTAGAGAGAGCTGATTTTCTAGACAGACCTCGCCGGAGCTTAGCTGCGAGCTCTTCGGCTGGCTCCAGCTCTGCCATTGCCGCGGCGAGCTGGGCGGAGGAGCCCACGCCGAGGTGGAAAATTTCAGCTACGTTTGCGTCGTCGTGCTGGGAATCCCCCGCGGGGTCGAACCCCCCGGCAGCCCCGCTTTGCCGGTGGGTAAGGGAGCGTGCGCAGCCTTGGGGATGTTGGTGCCGTCGGGCAGGGCAGGGCAGCATCCTTCCTCCGCGGAGGCCGACGCACGCCTCGGTGCCTCCATCGCGCGCGCACGGCGCTCCTGGCTGCGTCTGCGAAGCCGTTCGTGGCAGGAATACGTTTCCCCTCATCTTTTTTACTGATAACCTGTTGTTCTGAAGGGGTGATTTGATGAGCCGTAGTTTATCTACTCGTATTATTGATGATTAAAAACCTGCTCAGACCTTTTAAAAGCTGACTGCGATATTTGACTGGGTGGGTTCTTGCAAGCGTGAGGTGCAAACAGGATTATACGTCAAGCGTGTTTCTTCGGAGGGCACGGCTGCAGAGCTGCAGGCTCTCAGCCGGCTCCTGCCGCCTGGGCGTTGTAGCTGGGTGTCTAAATTCCCCGTGGGACGCTGTCGATGCCACGCTTCTGGGGCGTGTGGGTGGCTTTGGCGATGGCAGGGCACGCGTGGCGAGGGGCTGTGGGGGTACCTGGTCGGTCCCTGGTCAGTTAGGCAGCTCCACGGTGCGCAGAATGAGCGGAGGGAAGAAAACCCAGCAAGCAACGCCAAACCTTTCCCATGCCTGCTTTGAGGAGAGCTGCAGCTCAGCAAATAGAGGGAATTCCCTTTTATTGGGAAAAGGTGCAGTCCTCGTGTTCCCAGGCCAGTTCCCTGCAGGGAGAGCAGTAAGGAGAAGGGGCACGGGGTGCCGGTCTGATGCCGGACTGGAGGACAGAGCTGAGAAGTCGGCAGCGATGCACGTATTTTAAAAAGCGTGGGAGATAAATCACGGGGTTCTGGGATGAACGGGCCCTTAAACAAATGGCTCAAGCGTGGCCGTTTCTCTTGCCGAGCCTTCCCCAGCCTGTCGGCTCCCAGGGGAGCAGCGGGAGCGCTGGGGAGCCCTGGGGTGCCTCCGGCGCCCGTCCTCTGCAGAGGCTCGCAGACCGCAAATACCATCCACCACGTGCACCGCTGCCTTGGATACGGGCCCGAGGCACCTGGGGGAGAAGGCAGGAGGGAAAGCACCAAGCATCTGACGCCGATCACGCGGGAAGCAAAGAGGTGGGACGCTTGCCTTCCCCGCTGACACGTGCCACAAGTCCCGGGCTCGTGCAGACACCTACACGGCACGGGGATGCAGCCGGGGCTTCCCTCTCCTCCGCCCTCGTGCAAACGAGGAGCAAAACAACCTTCACTCCTGCAGGAGATTCTCGTTCGTTTTGAAACAAGGGGGTTATGCCTGGAAGATAATGTGCGCCTTCAGTACCTCCCTTTGACCACAGGAGCTGCGCCTTCTTAAAATAAGCACCCAAGGGAACCCTGGGGGCTCTGAGCAGCGTTTCCATCCCGACTTGGTTGCCATGCCCCCTAAGAAGAGCTGCTTCTCTTCCCTCTCCCTCCGCTCGCCGCTCTGCAGCTCCCTGTGTTTGGGAGACACCAGGAGACCAACTGCAGCAACAGCAGCGACGCCGTCGGGTACCTGCAGCTCGGGAGAGCGGCTCTGGGGCTCGTTTTGGGGTTGCCTTCGTAAGCAGCGGGTCCAGCATCGAAACTCGGGCGGGGGACGGGGTTTGCAGGTAAAAGCTTGCAGCCTGTGCCCCTCTCTGGTAGAAAAGGCAGCTCCTGCCCCAGAGGCGTTAGCGAGCAGACGCGAGAAAACAGAAGGACACAACAGGTTGGAGGACTCAGGGGGACGCTGAGCGGATGCAAACTGCCGGAGTCAGCAGCCGGCGAAGCAGGGGAGCCTTCCGCCAGCTGTTCGCCAGCCCTGGGGGTGCTGGTGAAGGCTTGCTGCGGACGTCAAGGCAGACGTTTCCCCTCCAAAAAAAGGGCTGGGCGCCCGGCCCCCGAACGAGCCGCCGTCCAGGAGAGTCCGTCCGCAAGGAGAGCTGGCGCAGGTGCCGCTCGGGCGGCGGCGCAGCCAAAACCCAGAGCCCCTGGAAGGGATTTGTGTGCGAGGAGTACTCGGCCCGCGGGAGCCGACGGTGCGTGTAACTCACACCTACCCGTGCGCCTCGGAGAGCGCTTAATTGGGCCCACAGCAATCGCGGCCCGCTGTTTCCCCAACAAACACCATCAGCGTGAAGCTGCGACTCGCCACAAGCCGTCCCCAAAGGGAGCTCCTGCCCGGCTCGCGCGGCGCGGGTTAAACCCAGCAATCGCAGCCTTCATCACCTTACTCCCGCGTCACGGGGAGGCGGGCAGCCGGCTCCCTCGCATCCCGGCGCGGGCAGCGCCGAGAGCCGCCTTCTCTGCCGTATCAGGATGAGCTTTACTCCAACCGAAGGGAGCAACGCGAACAGGCGCCGCGGAGCGCCGGCTGGCGATGATGGAAGGTCTCTCTGAACCGACAGAGGGTCGCTTCAGAGGGCCTATGAAGAGGTTCCGCTTTAATTACGGGGAGGAAAGTGCCACGTAACCTAAAATATATGCATGCAAATACGTATATACGCCCACATCCCCTAAAACACGCAGAGCGCCAGAGCACCGCAGCCAAACAGGCAGCATGCCGGTGATGCCGCGGCCCAAGCAGTTCGCAGACTGGGCTTCTGCACTGAAGCCTCGCTGCTGCCAAAGGGAAACAAAATGCGTTTTTTCTCTTTCACTTGGCTGTCTAGAGGGAAAGGGGACGCAATGGCTTGCGGGGGGAGAAGCAGATGAGGACCCTGGAGATGTCGGCTCAGTTCTTGGCTCTGCTACGAGCTCCCCGTGAAACCTGAAGCAGGTCGCTTCGTCTCTCTGCGCTTCATTTCCCTTCTGCAAAGTTTGGAGAGCGCGATCCTCCCTCCGGCCTTGTCTGCCTGGGCCGGGAGCGCGCGGTTATTTTATTTTATTCCAGTGCAGCGCACGGAGTTGGCACGGTGCAGGAGAAGGCCGGTGGCCAGGGGAAGCAGAGGCTGCAGGGCGGCTTCTCCGGTTGCGCCTTCGCGCAGGCGGCGTGCTTATTTCAGAATACGCAGAGGAAATAGTTTCTTTTTAAACGGGTAAAGCATTACACCGGATTAAAGCAGGGGTAGAATGACGGTACTTCTCGCAGCCTGAGTCACGCGGACAATCTCTTTTGTTGCTCCCTCTTGTTTTCCTGTTCAAAATCCTTTCTCTGTTGGGCTCCGTCGCACCCGTTAGCGCGTCTGGCTGCTCGCGCCCGCTTATCCTCCTTTCCCCGCTGGCGCCGGGGAGGGGGTCTCTCGCCGGCTGTCCCCTCTCCCTCCCCACATCGCTTGGCGCTTGACGGACGGTCGGTGCCCCACGCGTAGCGCCCAGCCCGCCGCTCGTGGCTGCTTCAGCACAACGCATAAAGCATCGCCTCAGCACCCGGCAATTTACAGCCATTTGGTTCTCATCTATCACCCGGCAGGCGGCGGGGAGAGGCGGCCCCGCCCGCCATAAGCGATGGGTCCCTTACGCCAGAAGGAGCCTCCATCCCCGTCGCTCCCCGGGGAAGCCTCGGCCGCGCCCCGGGCCGTCCTCTTCCTCACCGCAACGCCCCGTCTTTTGCCCTTTTCCTCTCTTTATCCTCTGCCCGCGGTGTTCCGCTTTCTCCTGCACTGCAAGGACGGCCCCGGGACGGGTGGGGTGGCCCGTCCTCGCCGGGGCCCCGGCGGCTGAAGCGGCACGCAAGTTTCTGACAAGTTGTGTTTTATCGAGTACGCGCGGGATAATTTTGCGCGTCCTTGTTTTGTCGTTTAGAGCACTTAAAGTGTCACGGAGATTTCACTACCCTAAAAGCTTATCTGTCAGCATCAGTGAGTTATTCCGGTAAAAGGGTATCATCAACAGCAGCGGGGAGGGGGGGGAAAAAAAAAAAGACAAGACACATCTGAAGGTTTTCTATTCCAGGCTGCCTGCGGCTGACCTTGAGCCCGTGCAGCTGCACCCTGCCGTCTCCCACGGCCGGCAGGCAGCGCTGGCAGCGGTGCCCGGGGCTGGGCTGCCCGCACCCCTGCCATCTCCGAGCGGCCGTCCGGCTCTGCCGGAGCGGACCGGGCGGGTTTTGCTCGGGGGTTGCCATTTCTTTGCCTTCGCAAGGGCGGTGTCGTGCCCGTGCTGCGGGCTGCAGACGTGCAGCAGCTCGTTGGGACGGCTGCGGTGGAGCCGGTGGCTGTGCCGCGGAGCAGGGGGGAAAGGGCACGGTGATGTCTCGGAAAAGCGGGAATTCGAGTGGGCCGCTCTGAAGGCAAGCAAAAGCAAGAAGCACAAGGGTCTAGCGCTCTCTTCCTTTGCTTCGGCGTAGCGCGAGCTGGTATTTTCCCCGATTTCCATGGTTCGCACCCAAATAGCGCAGCGTGGACAGAGGAAGAGAGCGAGAGGCGCAGGGGAGGGCAGAGAAAAGACGGTTCTACCTGGGCTGGTGGGTGGATAACTGGTTGCGCTCTCTGCTGTCGTGGGAAGCTCGACCGCCTCGTGCCTGGAAAAGCCTCCGGCCCGGCGGTGCCGGGAGCTGCAGGGACTCTCGTTCTGAACAGCAAACCGGAAAACAAATTCGCCTTGCGCCGCAAACAGGTTTTAATGTGTTGTTAACTGTCTTTATATGGCTTGCTGTCCAAGGCGGTGGATTTACGTACGCATTGAATGGCTTTCCACCCCGGTACGTGTCCGCTGTGCCGTATTTCATTTACTTTGGAAATCCAGCGGCAGACCGGATCGTAAAAAAACGTTGTATAAACACGCATAAAATATTTGTTCCAAGCGCATAAGCAAATAAAAGAGTTGCTGAGATGGATGGGGAGCCCAGGCGCACGTCGAGCAAGGGGAACCGGAGGGAAGCCACACCGGTGCTGTTTGCGACTTGGCGTCAGAATGAAAATGTTTTCTCTTCCCATCCGATCAGGGCTCCCGCAGGTCCCCTGGGTCTGAGGGCTTTGGCCACCCGGCGCATATCCATCCGTGCCCTTCCCGCCGCCCCAACAGCTCTGGAAGGCAGCGTGAGGCTCTTCTCGTACGCGCTTCGCGACAGGAACGGCAGCCGCTTGCTGCCGCCCTCCCGCCCTGGGATGCGCCGGAGCTGCTGCCCCCGCAGCTTCGCTGGGCGGAAAAGTGGCGCGGAAAGAGCTGGAGAGTGACCAGGAGGCAGGGAGAGACGGTGCTGGCTGCCGGCTGGGGCTTCCCGCCGGAGCCAGCTAACGCCGCTGCCCGCAGGGAGACAGCCGCGGGGGAAACCGCTCCATCCCGGCGTCCGACGACGCTCAGGCGCGGCCGTGCGCGAGAAGGGCGAGGCCGCTGTTCGGAAAGCGGACGGAGAGCTGGCGGGGGACTTCAGAGGGAGATGGCTTCAGCTCCGAGCTGTGCCGGAAGCCTCCTGCAGGATCTGGAGCCAGTCGACAACTGTTCTGGTTTTCCGGGTGGGTTCTTTTGCCAGATATAAGTAATTAGAGCTTGATAGAGCGTGGGGAAAAACGTTGACTTATCGCTGGGAGAGGGAAGCACAAAATATTTCCAAACAACGCGGGTTATTTGTCGGTAAGCCTCCTCCGCTGGGGCGGGCGCCGGGAACGGCGCCGCCCGAGGGGCCGTCTGCGCCTCGTCGTCGCGGGAAGGGCCCCGCGCGCTCTCCGCTGCTGCTTTTGGGGGCCTCGGGGGCGTCTCCGGTCTTGTAACCGCGGGATGACGCTTCTGCTGCGCCTTTCGGGGCTGCCGAGGGCGGGTGTTTCCGACCGGGGCGACTGCTCGTTCAGGGCAAGGGTGGCTTCAAAACCTGGACAGAATAAGCGATGCGTTTTTTTCACGTGCTTTAGAATTGTATCGGTAATCCGCGGTTACATTATTAATGTAGTATTGAAAGGACTTGAGGCCTCTCAGCACGTTCCTATTTCAAACAAATAATTACCGGAGCCCAGATAATTTATTAAATTAAATTGAAAAACCCAGACACACTCTATATTTGCCTTGGAGTAATGTTTTTTTTTTAACTAGCACGTCCAAAAATACACTGTTATTCCCATCGCCGTACCCAGAGGCTGCAGATGGGCTGGAACGCCGATGCGGCGGCCGGCGGCTTCGGCAGGACCCAGAGTCCCCCGCCCGGGTACCATGTTGCCGGGTGAGGTCCCGGTTCTCCATTGCCCGGCTCCAGGCGAGGCGGGAGACGCGCTTTTCTGAATTTGTTTCAAAGCACACAAACAGAAGTCCTTACCGTTTTGTACGCCCCAGGTACCTTGGCAGCAAGCAAAGGCACGCGCTGCACATTACGTCCTTTGCGTCCCGAACGGATGCCGTTACCGCTAACGGATGCGTACCGCTAACGGGGACGCTGGGATGGACAGGCGATGCAGGACAGCCTAGAAAGCTTTCCCCTGGTAGAGATGTTCGAACGGAGCGCGTACAAGGTTTTGTTGTCTCTCGTTTGTTGGTCGTTTACGAGCGAGGCCGTTTCAATCAGTCGGTAATTTTTCATAAAGCGCTTTGATTAAATAAATAACAAGACTGCAAGCGCAAAGCGTTATTTTGCTATTCGAGGCCTCCGCCATATTGATGGAGCCGTCAGAGCATCCCCCGCAGAAGCACCAGCTCGCGTACGCGCCCCGGCCGAGCGAAGGGCGCCGAGCCGCGGGGAGGCTCCGCGCCCTTTCCCCCCTCCCCGGCTCGCGCAGGGCAGAGCCGCCCTTCCGAAAACAACGCCTGCTCTGGTGGGGTTTATCTGCGCTCTGCCGAGACGCGTGACAAACCTGTGCTAAATCGGAACCTCAGACGACGCCAGCGTGTAGGAACAGGAAAGCTACTGCATAATACAGGAAAATGAGACAGAAATCCTCCGTACCGCACAGTTACTTCAGAAGCAAGAATAAACAGTATTTAAAAATGTATAAACACAGATGGCATGTTTTCCCTAAAAAAATGTTTCGAGAAAAATAAAAGCCTCTTAAAAAGGAATAAAATATGAGAAGGAGGAGAAGTAGGTCGGAAAGAAGAAGTGAAAGGAAGGGGGGAAAACTAACAAAACAGAAATCAAAGCTGAAGCAGATTCTGCCGGCGCGTGGCCGTGGCGTGGATCCAGGCGGCTTTCTGCGAACATCTGCCGGGGCGACAGGGAACCGGGGCCTCATCCAGCACCGTCCCGGGGCTTTGTGGGCTCTGGGGGGCTGCTGCTCGACTGGAAGCCCCCTCGAGTCGAGGCTGATGGGCTGGGAGCTTCCAGGAGCACTCGGGGTTTGAGCTCGCGTTTCCCCACGCGCCGCTCGGCAGGAAATTTGCACGCCAGGAAAATGTTTTTAGGACTTCAAAAGTACAAAAAAATGGCTTAAACATTCGAACGATGCGCTCGGGTGACGGCCAGCCCCCGTGTGAGTGGGGGTTTCCACGTGAAGAAGTGAGCTGAAGGTACTCGCGCCGTCATTTTCCACACGGAATAAATACCACGCGTGGCGGTGAATTCTCTCACAGCGAAACCTCTGCAGCGAGAACTTAGTTGATTCCAGCCACGAAAATAAAAGTTGATTTTGCTGGCGTTAACTTAAAACTATCGCTACATCTCGGGGAGGAATAAACACAGGCGTACTTTATAAAAGCAGCGATGAAGCTACAGCATCCTTGTTCCTCAGGCGAGGCGAGCCCGTACGGGCTCCGCAGCCTTTGGGGGCTGTACCTGCTGCGGGCGGGGATCCCCGCGCAGGAGGGGGGGGCGTAACACAGCAGCCGCCCCTCGAAGCTGCGGAGGGGCTGGATGGCAGGGGGACCTTCCTCTTGTCTGAGAAGCGGCGTTTGCGGTGGCTGCTTGGCTCCAGGGGCCGGGCCGGAGTCCCGACAGGAGAAACGGCAGAAATCGTTGGTTTGGGTGGGTTTTTGTTTGTTTTTTTTTCTTCCAGTCAGTTGAGCAAATGAGCTGGCGGAGGAAAAAGCGGAGAAAGGAGAACTCGGGCAAATCATCGAACGTCCAGCTTTGGAAAATTGCAAAGCGTAGCTGTTTAGTCCTCTGTTCGCTCTGTAAATTGAGGTTTCCCTGCCTCCGGTCTAA
Organism: Nipponia nippon; assembly: GCF_047370975.1. Classification (NCBI taxonomy): domain Eukaryota; kingdom Metazoa; phylum Chordata; class Aves; order Pelecaniformes; family Threskiornithidae; genus Nipponia; species Nipponia nippon. Next base: position 980,490 of record NW_028262362.1, read on the forward strand.
CCTGCACGGCCGCGGGGCCTTGCCCAGCAGCACCCGTTTTGGGGGGGGGCCTGGTGGAGCCCCTCGGGGGGCTTTTGGGAGCAGGGCCGCACCTTGGACCCCGATGGAAAGAGCCCAACCTGTGGGAACCGCAGACGAGCAAGGGCACGTTACTACGAACGACTCCGGACCAGGCACCGGCGGGGAATCAGCAGACGTTTAACTAAAATGCGGCGCGCGTCTCGGCGGCGGTCTGACGGCTTCGCCACGTGCCTGGGAGATAAGGTAGTGGTGGTGTTACGAGTAGGTCTGCAACGTACGAAAGGGCATTTTTCTCTTCAGATAGCTCAAGGCCTGATCTTCTAAAAGGCCAATATGTAAAACACGCGCTGCTTACGCGGTCCGAGCAGAAACGCGCCAGGTTTTCATTCTGCGTGGGAAGGTAAACGTGATAACCTTTGCCCCGTGCGCTGCTTTGGTAGCGGCGTATCGGCGCCTGCTGTTGTACCAGGGCGCGCTGCAGGAGGGAAACAGAGGCCGCCTCTGAAAAACGGCTCCCCAAAAGCGGCGCGGGGCTACGAGCTTCTTTCCGTCCGCCGCGCCTTTAGCTAAAACTTGCTCTGTTTCCAAGCTGCAGGATGTTTTTTTACGGCCGGACCCGCGAGCCGACTCGGGGCGTTACGAGACTCCCTCGCTTATCTATCGCTGGCCCGCTCTTTCTTTTGGGAGCGTGAACCCACGGCCACGGGCTCCGTCCTAAAACAGCAAACACCAGAGGGGTAGAAGGAGCACGGAAATGCTCCCGTTACGCCGGTGTGACTCCTCGTGCGCTCAGGGAAAGCTTGTGCAGCGTTTAGGGAGCTTTTAGCCTATTCGTCCGCGCTGCCGAGGGGCAGCGGCGATATCGGACGCCGTAAATGGAACTGGAAGGGGGAAAAGGAGGACGTTGTGGCTAGGGGGCTTTGTCCAACGTCATTCGGCAACGATCGGTGAAAAAGGCCGCCCGGCCACGCCCCGGCCTTCCCTCTAACGGAGCCCGCAGGGGCGCTGCCGGCGCGTTCACCCACCTCGCAGGGCAGCCCCTCGCTGCGAGGCTGCAGCCTCTCCTGGCTGCTCCGCCTCGCCCGCTCCCGCCGGGGCCTTCTGCAGCGAAGGCCCAGGCCTCTCCCTCCAGCGGCATCTCCTCCCGCCCCGGCCGGGCGCTGCCCAGACCCGTTTTTGCAGAAGCGAAAGGAAGGGGAGTGCTGCGAGGGCTCCCCGGCTCCTCGCCGTGTATTCGGTAGGCTTTTTCTTTCCAGTCGCGAGCCGCTGCTGTGTTTTCGCGATTAGAGAAAATGAACGTGTCTCTCACGAAGTGACAAGCTGGCAGGGGGCAGCTTCAGTCATCGCTGCGGTTCTGGGCCAGCGCTTCAGACCCTCCCCACTGGTGTTTTCATTAGCAAAGAGCTCAACGTTCGTAAAGCCCCGCAGTACCTGCGCTTAGAAGCTGCTACGCTAGAGCAAGCGCTAGCGCCGCAAACGCCGGGGGCGCGCAGGCGCCGAACGATTCAATCGCTCGTGCGGTTTTGCCCAACGAGGGGTAACACGGTTCATTTTTTCGGTCTTAACGCTTGCGCCGTCGACTTCCGGGGCATCGCGCTCGTCCCCGCTACGCGCGCGCTTGCCTACTCTACTACGCGATTCGCGACTCAGCCCGGTCCTACGCGGAGGCGTTGCGCAAAAGGACTCCTGTTAAACGCCCGCGGAGGCAGCAGGCGCGGGTACCGTTACTACGTAACGGAAATAACTTCCCGGGGCGTTTTCTGTCGCCCACCTGCGAGAGGCTGGCTCACCCAGCAGCTCCGGGCGAGCGGAAAGACAGGCGGCATGAAACACCATCGTTCACCAGAACGGACTGTTTTTATTGTGTAGTGAAAGACTGCATCTAAAACCAGATGAAGAGGAGAATCAGACCGCGGGTTTTACCTAGTACGTACAAAGGAGCTGCCGAGACTCGAGCGTCGACTCCTCGCTCCAACAGAAAGGAAGCGGTAACTCGGGCTTCCATCTGCAATTTAACAGCTGTTCAGAAACAAGGGAACCGAAGGGCGCAGCTTCGCAAGAGCCTGGCAAACAGGAAAGAACCAGGAGACACATCTGGTGCGTGCCACGGGGTGGCATGGTAAGATGAGAAATCAGCTGGCAGTTTTATCGCTTTCTCCGTTCTCTATGAGTTTCCTTTTCTTTTCATCCGTTTTCCTCTTGAAGATGCTGTCTCTGTAGAACTGAAGTTCTTTGATGCTTTCCCTGATGTCATCGAGCGCTCTGAAAAAAGAGAATTAAGGCGGGTTTCAAAACGCCTGCGCGCATCTTCAGCTACATCTGGATTCCAACGCTTCCGAAAAGCCCCGGGCTGTAGGAAATCAAACCCTGATGCGCGCAGATCGCACAGCTGTCGGAAAGAACAACCGCCCCTGCTGCTCTCGGGTACGGGGAGAGCAGTAACAGTCCACCAGCGCTGGCGTGCCGGGGAGTGACGCGCGGCTTATTCGTTTATGTCGCCGTGGGACACGGAAGCCCCTGCCAACCAACAGCTTCTACGGCCTCCCCGAGTGAACGCAATTCAAGCCGAGCCAGCGGAGACGCGGGCTCCGGAGCCCTGCCTTCAGCTCCCGCGTTGGCCCCTTCTGCCTGCTCAGAGGGGAAGGCCCGCGCAGAAGCGTAACTCACAATTAAACCCTTCCGCAGAAAGGAGCAGGAGCTCTCTGGCGCACTGGGAACTCGGGAAGTAGCCAGGAACAGAACTCTCATCTCCCCGTTTGCAGGCGCCCAATTTCCGCGTCTCCGCCAACAACCCTGCCCAAAGCAGGGACGGACGAATGCCACCGTTGGGAGGCGACCGTTTTCCCGTGATTTCTCACCGTGATGTCTAAGAAGCGACGTTGCTAAGTAGCTACGTTGCCAAACAAGCATCTTAGCTCGAACAGTAAACAGATGATTCAGATACGGAAACCTCTGATCCTCTCTACGTTAAGAAGCCCTCTCCCTACGCTACCCGGGCTTCGGATGGAAGAACACAAACGTACGGCAGGGAGCCGAAGCCTCCGCCGTCGTCTGCACTAGAAGCAGCGCGCCTGGAATTCAAAGGCAGCTCCGTATTCTGCTCGGGAAGAGCACGGTTCCTGCGTGGCGAGCCCCGCCCTGCTACAGACACGAGCAGAAACCTCACCTGTGAGAAGCCGCCTTCTTTGGTGCGAACTCGTATTCTTCCGGATACCAGCGTCTGCAAGCGGAAGAAAGCGCCACTCAGAAAAGGGAACTGGGATTCAAAAGCACGTCCGGTGGCGGCTGCGCGTTTGTTACAACTGGGGAAAGAGCTTCGGTTTCACCGGCGCCCAGAGAAGCCGCAAGCCTGCAGCCACTCGGGGGAGCGCGCCAAGGACTCGGGGAGCGCTTGGCGGCTCGCTCCGTGCATCCGCCCGGACAGAGCAGAGGGAAGCACCAGGCGGCTGCAGGCAGCCCTCTCCCAGCAGCCTTCAACCTCGTGTTAGAAGAGCCCGCCTTGGCGCCGCTGAGCAGGCTTCCCTAGATGATCTTTCCTTACTCAGTTTGGGGAACGTTTACCTGCAAAGCTCTTTGACGGTGCTCACGTCAATGATCCTGTAATGAAGATGCCTCATGAACTGAGGCATGTATTTGTCGAGGAATTTCTTATCTGCGTGAACAGAGTTACCTACAAAGACACAAAACAAGACGTTTCTTCAAAGACAGTACAAAGCTACTACGAACGGCATCTGAACGAGCAGCAGGCTAAGCGAGCCGGGGAAAGATCACAGGCTACGGAAAGCTACTCGCAAGCAGCTCGTTTATCCCATTTTCTAGTAAATGCGATTGTAAAGGTTCGTCAGATTTCCATGGCAGGACCACGCGCGGTTTAAATACGTAATCCCCCTATTAATTCATCGGTGGCCACTCCCACGATTCCTGTCACGCAGTAAATATCAACGTATCGTGCGAGCATCGGGTTTTCCGCCAAGTGAAAACGGGGCGTTGGGATTAACGTCGCCGAGCGCCAGTCCCGAGACCGCATGTGAACGTCCCGAAGGTAGTTCCACGGAGCGGGACGTTTGGAAGGCTCGTACTGGGCGTCGGGTTCGATTACACGGCGAGGAAAAGACGCCCTTGGGCCGGCTGCTCGGATGTTACGGTTGCAGACCGCTGTCAGCAGTTCAGGTGGCCCGCCCCAATTGTAACTGCGCGGGGAAACGTGAACGCAAAAAGAGAACCGAAGTCTCCCGCAGTAACGCGGTGCAACATTTGCTTCAGGGAGTCGGCAGAAGGGATGGCGCCGTTACCGAACCTCTCCTTACCGAACGGGTTTTGATTTGCGTGCTGGATCTCAGCAGAGGAAACTACAGCATCCCCGCCCGGTGCCTCAGCAGCGGGCCTGTCGGCACCCAGCTGGGAGCCGCGGGAGGGATGATATTGTTATTATTAAGGAAGAGCGTACTTTACCTGCAAGGGGACAGAGACCCGGCGGCGTCTGTTGGCGCACAAAGGACAGAAACTCGTACTCTGCCTGCTGCAACGAAATTTTGCTCTCCTTCACAGCCTTCGTAAGGCCAGACTGCAAAAAAGAGCCAGCCGTCATAAATCAGAAGTACACTGCCGGGAAAGATACTTCCAGAAACGCTCAACGGCAAAACCCTCCAAGGACTGCTTGCTCCCCAGCGTGCCCCGGAGTACCGGCTTTCCGTATGCTGGGACACCCCTCGCCTCCGTTCTCTCCGGGTACCTCCTCGAGCAGGCCCGACTGACGCGCAGGGCGCCGCTCGGGAGGGGAAAATCAACCCAGGTAAAGGCGAGCGTAGAATCGCCCTAACAACGCGGACCTTCCCGCGGTTTGGTGGGTTCTTCCTTTCTCTCCCAGCCGCGGCGCTTTCTAGGGGTTCGTCTCAATTACCGAGACGTCACGCAAGCCTCGTTTGTACACCGGTGCGTACGTGAGCCAGGAGAGTATTACGCTTCTCTCTGCTGAAGGCGAGGCATCCGCCTCCCCAGCACAGAGCGGCAGGCGTAAATAAACAGAAATAATCGGGATCCTGGCTTAAGTGCTTATCAAGATTTCTGTAAATCAGCAAAGTTCCTTCTTTCTTTTTCTCGACAGTTAAATGTCAAATCTGCTCCGAGCGTTCTCAGCGATTTACTTCCATCTGGCTACGCTATATCCTTCCACGACTGTGCCGCAAAAATCTACTTGACAGATCCAAGTGGTGGTTAAAAAATTCATTATGTGGCTGCATTTTCATCTATATTCTAATCGCTTCTCTTTTCTTAGTCAATTAAAAATAAGTAGCTCCTCAGGAGCAGCGGTAACGTGTGCTACCATCTTCAATTCGCTCGCGAACCGAAGCCGAGTCCGAGTCCTCAGCTGGAGAAGGGGAAAAGCACCCATCGCGGTAAATTAATATTCATTTTCCAAACTCGTGCTAATCCTTCCCGGGGAGCGCGAGATGCCGAAGGGGGGAGAAGGGGAGGGGTTACGGGCGTCTTAAAACTTCAGCCCTTAATTGAAAACTAACTTGAATTTCAATTCAGAATCAGGGACTGGAAAATCCATTCGCTTTCTCGCCGCTGGCAAGGAGGAAGCTTTCTTCGGTGGCGGAAAGAACTAAAAAGAACCTCTTGCTGCAAAAGCTGAGCTTTCGGCGAGAAAATACACTGGGCCGACAGCGCCGAGGGGACAGGCGAAAAGAACAGTCCCGATGCTTACAGCAAATCGGCCTGTTCGGTTCTACCAGTACCGAGATTTGCAGTGACAAATTTGCATTTTGTCGGCTCTGGACTATTCTACGCAGACCTTGCACCTGCTCTTAGTTGGGACTTCAAGCCACGTCCTCCCCTTCCCCGCTGGAATTCTCCTCTGCGTTATTTTATGCAACACGGAACAGGCTTCGGCAGGAGGAGCTGTCGGCGGAGCCCACCCGAGCCAGCCTACGGCCGGGGCTGCTGCAGAGGCAGGCCGCGGCCGACAGCTCAGCGAGCGGACCGGGGAGCCGAACCCGGCTCCTTAAGCTCGCGCCGACAGGCACGACGCTGAGCCTCCGCCTTGGAAGACGGGGACCAGCGGCAGGCACCTGAGCGACAGACCCCGCTCCCAGGCCCGCCGACGCTGTCTCGCCCTGCCTGCGGCTCTCCCGTGAGGCTCCAGCCGCCCCGGGGAGCGCTCGCTAGCTGTTGGCCTTTGCCGATGCTTCTGGCTCTCAAGCTAGCCAGCAGCTTCCAGCACTGTTCAAAGTTATTAAAAAACCAGGCTACAAAGCACAGGCCGCTTCAGGGCAATCTCGCAGCCGAGGCACAGGGCGAAGACTACAGATGCACGCACGCGATTCGCAGCCGTGCCACGGACGACTGGCGAGACCTCAGGTAAACCGCTGCTCGGTACAAAACAAGGGGGATACTTACCGTCTCCCATTCTTTACCTCCTCTGTTTGATTGCAAACTGTTCAGCAGAGGGGTTGTCCCTTTCTAGGTGACCGTACTGCAACTAATAATTCTGAATTACACGTTATTCCCATCGTCGCACAGAAAGAGCAATCGTAGCGTGACGGCTCGCGGAGGGTTACCTTGCCGTGGTGCTCCTTGCACCACTCGGACATGCCGTCCAGCAGCTCGTCGGGCTGATTAATAATCAGGTTGGGGCCCTGCGGGGAAGCGAAACCACAACGGTCAGGCCGCGAAGCTCGGCGTCAGGCCCCGTTCCCCCGGCGCCGGCCCCGCGGTGCGGTGCTGCGGGGCCCGGGCGCCTGCAAAGCGGCCGCTCCGAGCGCGGGGTCCCGCACGCCTCCCCGGCGGAGCTGCCGGGGCCGGGGCTCCCCCGGCAGCGAGGGCCGGTGCCCGCCGGTTCCTTCTTCCAGCCGCCTCTGGGAGCGGGAGCGGCCCGGGCGGCCCGGCCGGGCCGGGCCGCGGCTGGCGGCGGGCAGGGCCGGGGGGCGGCAGGGCCCGGCCCGGCCCGGCCCGGCCCGGCCCGGCCCGGCCCGGCCCGGCCCGGCCCGGCCCGGCCCGGCGGCTGCTCCTCACCTCGGCCAGGACGTTGAGGTCGGAGTCGGTGATGAGGCAGGCCATCTCCAGGATCTGGTCCTTCTCCACGTCCAGGCCCGTCATCTGCCACGCAGGGGAGCGGCACCGTCAGCGCGGCCGCCCGCGCCCTCCCCTCCCCTCCCCTCCCCTCCGCGCCCGCCGCCCTGCCCCGCACCTCCAGATCCACCCAGACCATCCGCTGGCCCATGCCGCCGCCGGCCATGCCCGCCGCCCGCCGCCGGCCCCGCCACAGCCGCCCGCCGCAGCTCCGCAGGCGACCCAGGCCGGCGCGGCTGCCGCCCAGCATCGCCGCCGGGCCGCAAAGCGCCGCCGCCGCACTACAGCTCCCGGCAGGCCCCGCGGCGCCGGCCCCCGGGCGGGCGCGGGCGGCGGGCGCGGGGGCCGCTGGGAAGCGTAGTCCCGGCGGCGCGGGGTGGCGGGCGGGGGCGCCGGGAGCCTCCCGTCCCGCTCCGCCACCGGCGCCGCCTCCCGGCCCCGTCAAACGCGGGCGGTCCCGGGGCTGCCGCGGCCCCGAGCGGCTCCGGTGACCCGCAGCCGGCCTCGCGGCTGACACGAGCACGGTTTGTCCGCGGGCTTCTGGGGCTTTTTTGGGTTTTTTTTCCCCAGGGAGCCTTCTAACGCTCTTCTCCCGGACCAGGGACGTGCAAACGTTCCGCATCCAAAACGCCCTGGGAAACGTTCCCGGTGCCAGAAAGCGCCCGTCCCGCCCCGGCTCCGCTTCAACGGACGCAGCCCCGCAGCCGGCCCCTTCCACCGCCCTCCAAAACCAGGAACGGCCGCGTCCCTGCCGAGCCGCCCGCGGCCGCCATCGCTCCGCGCCGGCGGCTCGCTGGGGTCCGTCTGTCCCGTTCCCCCCCCCCCAAAAGCCCTGAGGCGCGGGGCTAACGCGTGTAAAACCGAGACGCCGGTTTTGGAGGGCCACGCTATAGCAGTTGTACAAACATTAAAAGGCAACTTGGACGGGGCGTGGTGGTTGGTTTTTTTTTTACACGTATACTCGGTAAGAAACGGATCGAGCTTTCCCTGCCATCAAGTCCTTTAAAGCCCGCTGAATTAATGCCGCGACGGGTGCCACTTGGCCTCTCTGTAGCTCTCTCTCCGGTAGTCGTAGTCGTGGCTCCAGCCGTCCCGGTGCCGGTCTTCGTAGGCAGGCTCCTCTCTGCCCGGCCGGTAGTGGTGCTCGCCGCCGGCGTCGTGCCCCCTCTCCTCGAAGCCGTACTCCTCCCTCTTGCCCCGGCAGTAGTCAGGCCCCCGCTCCCCGAAGCGCTGCTCGCGGCCGAAGTGCCTGCTGTCCGGGTGGTAGGGGTGGGCGCTCAGCCTGCCCTTGCGCGGCACCGGCGCCTCCGGCCGCCGCGGCGGCATTTGGGAGGCCGGCGAGGGGTGAAAGCCGTGAGGAGGCTGCTGGTAGCCGGGCAGGGCGAAGCCGGGCTGCTCGTACTTCCCCCCGAACGGAGGCTGCTGCCACGGGGCACCGCTCATCTGCGAAGAGAAGAGGACAACGGTCGGTGGATTCGCTGCGCTCGCCTCCCGGTTAGCCAGAGAACCACCAACCCCTGCGCCGGCGTCCAAATCACACGTTCATCACGCTGCACGCGCGGGGAAAATGAAAGGTTTTCGTTGCGAAACGCGACTAAAGGCAAACTTAGAGTAGCTGTGACCGACGGCTTCATCTGCCGCTGAGCTCCTAAAGCCGAACGCCCCCCCGACATCAGCCGCCTCGGCAGCCGGCGTACGTTCCCACAGCCTCTCACGACCGTTGCAGGAAAGGGGTACCCGAAGTCACAGCCAACCACCCCGTCGCGTGCCGTCCGTCAGCCGCGGGCGGCTGCAGGGCCCGCCGCGCGCAGCGCAGGTGCGGAGCGTACCGCTGCTTGTCTCTGAAGGTTATCGGCAGGCGGCAGAGCCCTCTGCACCGACGGGAATCCCGCTGCTGCCATACCGTCAGGGCTCCGGTCGTACCTGCGGAAAAAAGAGAAGAGGAATTTTAGGCTCGAACACAAGACTACTGCAGTCCGAGGGGGCGTTGCATCCTAGCGGCGTTTCTCCCGTTTGAACCACAACACCACCCGTCCCGGCGGCCGCCCGAACTCGCTACCGGGGTCAGAAACCGGTGCGGATGCGCTCGCGGCGCGCGTTGGGCAGCGCTCTCCCCACCTCGCCTCACCGGACCTTTTCCGTGCTTGTGCGAAAGCACGACGCCACTCTTCCCGCCTTAGGGATTTCAGGCACCGGGAACACAGGGCACTTGGAACGCAAGCATCTACTCCGTCGGGAAGACGGACCGAACTGCGCTTGGAAAGCGAGCCAGGAACGCAGCGAACCACGCAAACGCCCTTTTCTACTTGGAACTACGCGCGCGTACCTACGGCGCGCGCTGACGGGCCCCGTACCTGCTGCAGTTGGACGCCGGATGCGGCGCGCCAGACGGGCTGGCGCCGGCAGCTCCGTGCGGGGAACAGGACGGGTTGCCGTCTTGAGATGCGTGGCTGCTCCCTGGAGAGAAACAAACATTTCCTGAGACCGACAAACGGGAGTTAGAGGAACCGGGGTATGAAGCGAACCTGCCAGGCGCTAACAGCTTCCCCAAGCTTAATGAGCTCTCGAGTCTCGTCGGTGACCTGCAAAAGCACGCAGTCCGGTCTCCAACACGAGACACTGCAACTGTCTTAATACCCACCAGGAAAGATGCAGTCAGGCGGCCACGTTCTGGCCCAGGCGCCTCACTTAACTGACGTTAGGCGCGACCTTTACTGCTCGCCTGATAATTTGGAACAGCTTTCAAGGGTAGAGAACGAATAATCAAAAAAAAACCAAAACAAAACAACCCAGCCAGAAGGCTGCGCTCCGGGATGACGCTTGGCCATAACTGACAGAGCGGACCCCTGCTGAAGTCCAGGGAGAGAAGCAGACGCCCGCCTGACACCACCGCCCTGCAAAATCATCGGCTGTTGGGCGAGAGAGCGTTTGGTGAGAAGCGCCTGCAATTTAAGCCGTTAAATATCAATCCGTCCGGCTTCGGGAGGGGGAAGCTGGCGGGAGTTTTGCTTTCTCTCCAGTAACCGGGTTATTTAACGTTTCTGTTTGCAGGTACCTGATCGGAACTGGATTTTGATGGGCCTCCCGTAGAGTTTGATCCCGTTAAGCAGGCTCAGTCCGTAAGGAACGGATTCTTCGTGTTTGAAGTTCACAAAGGCGAACTGCTTGGGCCTACCGTCTCTGTCCTTGGGGATTTTAACCTTAATTACCGGACCTGCCTGCGAACCGGGAAACAAAAGGCGTTAAATAAAAACGGAGCGGCCCTCCACAAAGTTTTACATCTGCCAAAAGCAGTTTAAAAAAAAAAAAGCGGGGGGGGAATAAACCTAAACCGGCCAGCTCCTAAGGAGGCAGAGAGCGCTCGCGGATGGGCGCCCCGCGGAAGCGTGTCCTCCGGCGGCCGCCGTACCCCGGCTGCGGCCCGCCCGCCCGCCCCGCCCTCCCCCGCTATAAAGCGCGGGGCGGCCGCCGCCGCCGCCGCCGGTACCTGGTGGAAGAGCTCGAAGATGAGCTCCTCGGTGACCTTGGGGTCCAGGTTCCCCACGAAGAGGGTCCGGTCCGCCTCGGCCGCCGCCGCCCCCATGGCCGCGGCACCCGCGCTCCCGCCCGCCGCCGCACGCCTCTGCGCAGGCGCCGGCGGCGCGACGCCGTGGCGTCACGTGCGCGCCCCGCCCCTTCCGGCGGGCGGGCGAGGGGAGGCGCGGCGGGGCGGGCGGCGGCGGCGGCCTTAGGCCCCGGCCGCCCGTTCAGCCCGAGCGAGCGGTTAAAAACGGCCCCGGAGGAGCTGCCCGCGGGTGGGAAGGCCCCGGGGGCTGCGCGGGGCTGCCGGCGGGCCCCGCGGCCTTGCCTCTCGCCTCAGCGCCCCGGGGGCCGCGTCCCTTCCCGCTGCGGCTGCGCCGGCCTCGCAAAACGTGAGCTCTGGGGCTCGCGTTGGGGCAGGGCGCTGGGCCGTCGCCCCCCGCCGCCCCGCCTCTCCCGGCGCTGGGCAGAGCGGCTGCCCCGCCGTCCGGTGCAGCGCCGCTCCTCCCGGCCCCGCCGGCCCCTGCCGCTGCGGGCGGCGGCGGGCGTGAAGCGGGCGCTTTCCAGCTGGAGGAGTTTCTGAACGGGGAAGCCGAAGCCTCGCTTTCCATTAGGCTCCAGCGCGTTATGGCAGATCCTGTTTTCTTGTTAATTAGGCGCTGTTCATTTTCTTCACTTCGCTACTTAACTACCGCACCCAGAATTTATATTCATTTGGTTTAATCGCGTTCGCCTGGTTAAATTCGCAACAGTTACTCATTCAGAAAGGGAATTATTACCTCGCTCTGCCAGCACTTCCCGCTTTGCCTTAATTTCCCCGGAGCCTCGTTTACTTCCCTCCGCTTTCTGTTCCGTACTGGGTCCCCCCGGGCTCGGCCGGGAGCGCCTGCGGCGTTCGTGCCGCCGGCGGCTCGCGGCCGTGCGCGGTGGGCCACGCGCAGCCGCGCTCCGCCAGACCCGCGGAAGGTGCCGGCGGGCTCGGGCGTCGCCCGTCCGTGGCCCAGGCCTGAAGGAGCACCCAACGAGAGCGGGGAGGTATTCCGGGTTTTCACAGGCGTGCCCTTATAAACCCGTTGCGGGTTTTTTTCCCTTTTTTGCTGTTATTTTATGCCCTTTTTGCTCTTCAAAGAAGCAAAGTGGAAAAAAAGCAGGAGGTTTTTTGCTTCGGGGGACAGAGCGCGTTCGTTAGCTGCCTGTTTTCATTCTTGACACGCGTTCGAGCGCTGCGAAACGCTGTCGAAACCAACCGGTTCCGCTCGCCGTCCCGCACGGTGCCGGCGGCCGCTCAGCCCTCTCGCCCGGCGCGTCCCTGCCGGGCCGCCTCTGTCCCCGGCGCCGGTCGCAGGCCTCGGCCGCGCCCTGCCTCTCGCCTGGCCGCGCTCCCGCTCCTCCGCTGGTTGGGCCGCCTCCGTGGCTTCTCCAAGCGGGTGACAGCGCCGTCCCCGTAACGACGCCCACCGGCAGAGCTCCGTCGGACGAAGCCCTTGCCAAGGGCAGGCCTCTCTCCGGAGAGCCCGGGAGGGCGGCTCGCGCCAGCCGATGCCACGCCAGCCCGCCGTCCTCCCGCGTGCCGCTTTCGTTCTGGCCGCGAACGTCGGGGGCTGACGGCCGGCCGGACAGAGCGGGAGGGGAGCCGAGAAAAGCGACGGCCGCGGTTGCTGCTGAATAAACCGAGCTTCAGCCGCCGGTTCTGGCTCGCTCCTTCGGCTTTGTGTCGGGGCGCGGGCTGGGCCGGGGTCAGTCGCCCCCAGGGAGGGGAGGAGGGCGGAAGGGGGGGGTCCGGGAAGCCGGGCTGCCGCCTCTCCTCACGCCCTCTCCGTCGCCTGGGCTGCGTCCCGCCGGTCGCGGGGCTTGCGCCGGCGAGGGGGGAGCCCAGCCGCTCGCCGCCCGAGTCGGCGTCCTCCCGGCACGCGTCCGACCCGCGCCCGCCTTGCTGCCCGAGGTGCCGCCGCGGCGGCGCGCGCGAGCGGCCGGCGGAATGCCGCCCAGCCTCTCCGCTGGGAAAGGCTTTCAGTGACTCCCGGCAGGTTGCGACAGAAGGGTAATTGTAGCTACAAACTTCTCCGTGAAGGGAATCATTGTGCTTTTTAAACAGACCGTAAAAATCCCCAGCGCTGCCGATGTTCGAACGGTTAAACAGCGATTAAAGACGCCGGCGCTACAAGACCTGGGCACGTTATTTCCAGAGAACATGTCAGCAGCTGCTGAATCCCTGCCTTGACTGCGCCGCGCTGGCAGGCGCGGAGGTCCTTACGGAAGCGGCGGCGTTATGTTCAGCGTCAGCTAGGGAGCGGCGGAGCTCCCGAGCTGCCTCTGCGCATCCTCCCCTTTCCTGGAGCTGGGCAGCGAGGCGTTCCCGGTGCCGGCGGCGGGGCCGACAACCCGTGCCGCGGGCGCAGGGCGTGCCGGTGGCTCCGGGGCTGGTCACGCCAAGCCGAGCGGGAGCCGGCGGCGTCGCCGGCGTGGTCCTCGTCTGGCTGGCGTGGCGTCGCCGCTGTGCGCTTCTGGGGTCACGTACAAGTACGTCCGCGAACCCAAGTAAGGCTGTACGGGTGCAAACGTTCCCCAAAACCCTCAGCGGGTTTACTTTTTTTATTCGGTTCTTGCCAAGGAACTACAGGCGAGCGGCCGGCCGGGAGGCCCAGCCCCTCTGGTTCCGACCTGGGCTTGCTGGCTGCTGCGGCGCTTGTACGGTCCTTGCGGACCGGGACCCCTTTAGCCCCTTCCCGGGCGGTGCCACGCTGTCGCTTCACGCCGGCCTCTTTGGTCAGAGGTAGCACGATTTGCGGCGGGGCTCCACCTGTTGTATACCCAGCGAGAAAATTTCCTATTTCCCATTTCCTTGCACTCTTGAACCAAAACTGCCCCAAAAGACCACCGGTATGAGCGAGGGGAGGAGGGCCTTCAGCAGCAAATCCCACCCGGTTGCTCTCAGAAACTGCTGAGAAGCGAGGCGCTGGGCGTGCCCAACTGAACGACGAGTGAAAACCTCTAGGCCGGAGCCTCTCTGACGTGAATCTCCGGTCCGTCCCGGGTCCGGCGGAGGAGGTTGCTTTGGGGAGAGCAGCATTTCCACCTGCCCGCCCTTTCCGCCCCGCTCCCGCCCCGGTGCCGGCGCCTGCCAGGTAGGTGTTGCTGGGGCTGCCACGTCTTCCTAAGCGGTTTTTCCAGGTTTACGGAAAGGCCCGGCGGGGACGCGTGGTTCTGTGAGCGCGGGGGTTGTCTGGGTGCAAGGCATGCCGCTCCCCTGTTTTCCCCCCAACTTTTCAGACAGAGCACGCAGAATTTGCCCAGAAACAGGTCTGGGTTTGGACAATCTCGCTGCCTTTGCAGCCAGGGATTTTTCCCGGAAGAATGGATTTTGGTCTCGGAGCAGCGCGTCACGGCCGCCGCACGAGACAGGAGGAGGGAAGGTTCTCGGGAGCCCTGCGCCCACCGGGGAGGACGGCGGGGAGGGGACGTGGGTGCAGTTCCTGGGCCGGGGCCGGGGCCGGGGCGAGCCGGCGGGGTCACCCCGAGCGCGGGCTGTGGGCGCGCAGCCGGGGCTTTGAGTGCTGGCGCTGTGCGAGCCGCACAGATCCCAGCCCCGGGACACCGGTAGGGCACCGGCGAGTTGATTTGCTTTCAGGCACAGGGGCGAGGGGCTGTGGGTTACATCGGCGGGGCTTTCTGAAAGCAGGCACGCTGCTGTTCCCCCCCCCCAGTGCCCACGAGCTATCCGGTGGTCAACACGGCTTCGCAGTTGGTGCGGACGTCGCCGAGCAGGTATGGCTGGACCTCGCGGAACGTCACGTCAAAGCCAGCGCCCTCCACGGCTTCCTCCACCACGTTTCTCCCCAGGCGGAGGCACGAGAAGACCTGCTTGTTGAAGGCGTAGGAGGTTTCCCGGAGGAGGGTCACCATCACCAGGTGCCCCCCCGGCTTCGCGAGGGCACCGACGCTTCTCGGGGCGCTGCGGAAGGTGGCCAGCTCCTGGCAGGCGGCCTCCAGGCAGCGGGTGGAGGGGCCGCAGGAGGCAGGGACACGGGGTCCGTGGGGCTGCGCACTTCAGAACCTGCCCCACCTTCTTTCTCAGCCTCTCCTCTTTCTCCACCCACTTCTCCCTAGCGAGTAAATAAACAAATGAAAAGATGAAGGTTTGTTCTGTGGTTATTCAGCGTCTGCGCCTGCAGGGCGGTAGGAAGCCGGCCTCACTTGTCCCCCTCCAGCTCACGAACGCATTTCACCACTGGCCTCCGGTCGAAGGCTCCCGCTTCGTCCTTCAGCCACTTCTCCAGCTCCCGGCGGTTCTGGCCCGCGTAGTCCAAGGCGCTGATCTCCTGGAAGCACTCGCAAGCGGGCAGAAGCTGGCAGACGGCGGGGCCGCGGCCGACGTCTATCAGGGTATCGCCCCTCAGCCCGTCCGGTGCAGGGTGGGGGAGGCCGTCCCGGTGAGCGTGGGGACCGCGCCCCAGGGCAGAAACGCCCCAGGGCCCGGGCGGGCTGTGCTTCCCCCAGCCCGGAATGCCATCCCGAGCGCCGCGGAGCCGGAGCCGCCCCTGCCCAGCCTGCATTTGACGGTAGTTCCAGCAACCGTGTGTATGTATTAAAAAAAGCGCGCGTGTGTGTATGTAGAGCAGGCAGCGCGCTCTGTGTTGGGGCACGCCCCGCGCAGCGTGCAGCCCGAGGGCCGCCCTGCAAAACGGCGCCGGCCGCCATCGCCCCGCACCTCGGGGCGGGGGGCACTCCCCCGAGGAGAACATTTGAAACAGGCTCCGCAGGTTTTCCATCAGAAACGCGTTTGGCTGTCGCTGCGGATGTAAAAGTCTTCCAAGTCCTCCCGAGGGTCGAAACTCTGCTGGTAAACCTCTGGACCGCTGGAGCGTCCATCTTGGCGAGAGCAAGCTCTGCCGCTCGCTCCTCCCACCGGGCGCTGCAGGGCCCCTGCCGTGCTTTCACTTTTAACCTCCCTCCCGCGCCCTCCGCTCCGGCTGCTGGCCGGACACGCTCCCCTTCGTGACCGAGCTCCTTCCTCTCCGTTTTTGCACCGAGCTTGACTTCTTCCGTAATAAGTCGCCATCGAGCCCCGCCAGCAGCCCCTGAGCCCCTGCACGAACGCCCGTCATTAACGGCAATCCCTGGGATTACGTTACGCGTCCCCGGCTTTACAGTAATTGAAGGCAATAAACCAGCACAGGGCGAGCCGGTGTCGCCGGCAGTCGCAGCCCGGCAGCTCTGTAAACACCGTTAGCGCGTCCAGCACCTTTGCTTCCTAAGAGCAGATTGAAGTCGGCGTGTTCGGTAATGTAACGTGGCAAGGAAGTTTTAAGGCCATTAGGTGCCCTGGCAGAGGACCGTCAGCGTCTCTCCGGTAGGAAGGAGGAATCGCCTCCGGTCCCCGCGAAGGGCCTGCCAAAACTCCCATTCTCTTTCATTGATTTTGTTGCGTTTATTTGTTTCAGATTTCCTTTGGGAAACGGCAGTTTCACCTCCTCGCCGCAAAACCCAGAAAATTCTCAGCCTTGGCGCCCGGCTTTTGCCTCCAGAGCCGGCCCCAGGCCCCGCGCCCCTGCCCGCACTGTGCCTGGCGGGGGTCCCTGCCTGCACCGCAGACCCCGCAGCCCCTCGCCCGCCGTCCCGGCTGTCGCGGAGGGGACGCGGTGGCGGCAGCCTCCTTCGCCATCCCCGCCACGAAGAGGCAGCAAAGCCCCGCGCTTCTCGCGGCGGCGGGTCCCCGCAGCCTCTCCCGCTCGCCCAGCGGGAGCCAAAATGATCAAACAGTTTTAGGCTCATTACCGACTACCGAGTCTATGCAATTGGCTTGTGCTTTTTGAAAGACCTGTCATTAGGAGCGGCGGGCGGATGAGCTGCTGTATCATCCTCAAACTAAGCAGCGCTATTTTAGATCCCGAGGTGACGTTGCTTAACAAGCGCTGCTCGCCATACCGCATGCACGGCCAGACCTGCTGATGCGGAACCAGCTGCCGAAGATATGAAGCCCAAAAACGATGTCAGCTTGAAAGGTGAACGCATTAAAGGGGTTTTCTTTTGAGAGCAAAGCCAACAACAAGTGCTCCCTGCTACTCCTGCGCCAGGCCCCCGGGCTGAAACGGTCTCTGAAGCCACCGGCCCCGCGAGAGCCCCCCTGGCCACAGCAAGCGGACCTGGGGGCATCTTTCCCGTGGGATGTCAGCCCCCAGAGCAGGCCACGGGCCCTCCCAGCCTCGCAGCTGGAAGCCCTAAGATAAATCCTATTGATTGCCGGGGGTTTTGTCCCTGCCGCCTGAAATCTCAGCCCGGCACCAGGGACGGGAGGTGGAGGGGAGGCAAATTTACCCCCGGTTAAATCCTTGGAGCTCAAGGAACCGGTTGAGGTGCTGCACGCTACGCCAAGATGCAGTCTCACACCCCCCCCCACTCGCACAGCAGGCTGCACGGGCATGCTTTCACGAAAGGGACGATGCCAGCGGCAAAGCTGATGCCAAAAAAGAAAACTCGGTGACGCTCCGGCCCATGCCCCCAGGGAAAGTGCTGGGGGTGGGAATGAGCCGCAACGCTGCCCTGCCACGGCGGGGGCGACCCAGCTGGGCCCAGCTCGGTGCGGAGCATCGCCCAGGTCGCCGCGGGGCTCAGAGAGCAGCCTGAGCCCACAGCCGAGCCCAGATGCGTGTCCCCTTGCCCGGCTCAGCATCTGTTTTTCCTTAAGACGGCGGGCTGAGGTATAGGAAGCAGCGTAGCCCTGCAGCCGGCTGCAGCGCGGGGGCTTTGGCTCATTTCTGGTGCCATTTGCAGGCGCAGCGCTTGCGTTTCAGTCCGTAGAGCCCGGTTTTGCTCACTGAATGACATGATTTGGGGATAAGAGCGTAAGCTGTCAGCACCCAGAGCGCCTCCGGGTATTTATGAGGGGAACGGGGGAACGTCTCGGGGCTCGCAAGCCCCCGCTCAGCAGGCCCTCTCGCCCACGCCGCCGGCCCGGCGCTCGCCGCGCCCGGGGACGGGCGCAGAGCCCGCCTCTGCGGCCCCCCGAGCCGGCAGCAGCCCCCGAACGGCTCTGCCGCTCCAGCTTTCCGTCTCTATTGAAACCTCGTCGCTAGCCGCCTGATTTCCATTTTCCCCCCATACTTTTGGTTCAATCAAAGTGTGTGATTAGGGCTCTGCGGGCTCCATTGTCATCTCTACCTAAGTGCTTCTCTGATTGATACAAACAGCATTTCGATATTTACACCGTGGAACGTGTTGCTCTGCCTGCTTTCCGGGATAATGCACAAAATCTGCCGTGACAGGGAGAAAAAAATAACCAAAAAAAAAAAAACCAACCCAGCAGCAGTGCCTGCAGCAAGCTGCCGGGAGGGGAGGAGCCCTGCTGATGGGCCAGGGCTGTGCCCCATCAGCCCAACCGGGAGCACCTTGGCCTCGTCCCATCACCTGGGCCAGCAGCACCTGGCGAAGTTATAAAGGGCAGGGGGGCACGGCAGAGGTCCCTGCACCTCCAGCGTCTCAAGGTGCTCGCGGTTTGGGCTTTGCGCGGCATCTGCCGCGAGTACGGCTCGTGCCGGTGCCTGGGAGCCCGTTGGCAAGTGGCTGGCTTGTGCCTCGAGTGCAGGATCGGCCACCGGGCTCCGCCTGGGTTTAAGCCTCAGCAGCCCCGGGGCTGGTCCTGGGCTCTGCGGCCGGCGGTGCCGGAGCCCCGCAGCCTGCTCCAGCCCAGCCCGGGACCCTTCCCGCCCTCCTGCTGCGTCCCCGTCCCCGGGAGAGAGGTAAGCCAGACCCCGGGGCGCGGCTGAGCTGGGGCGGCCGGGGAGGGCCGGTGGCTGTCAGGGTGGGAGCAAAAGCACCCTTGCCTCTCTTCTCCGTGCTTTTTTACCGGGCTGAGCTTTAGATGCTCCCCTCCTTCACGTTGCAGGAAGACGTGCAAAGAAAGCACCCGAAAAGCTTCTGGTCTCGGATACTTTTTGGAGAAGGAGGCAACTGTTCTTTTGTTGAAACGCCGGTCGTTTGGAAAAAGCGGAGGCAATTGTGCCCTTCGAGGATAAAACGTGCTTATTTTCTGAAATGCAGCAGCTCCTCGGGGGCTTTTTGCAGATTCTGCGTCTTTCTCTCGCGAGCCTCGTTCGGCAGCCCCGGGTGGGCGTCCCTGGGCTGGGGCCGCGTGCGGCGGGACGGCGGGTCTGGCGAGACGGTGCGGTGGCGATGCGGAGACTGCTGAAGGGCATCGGTACTTTTGGTGGAGCTGGTTGGAAGCGTGGTGGTTGCTTGGCTCAGTTGTTGCGGAAAGCGTTCCAAGTTTTCCCCTGGATTTTACTCGGTCAAAAGTATTGCTCTTTGAGCTGCCCGTCGATCTTGGAGGAATACCCCCCTGCTGCCGTGCCTCTCCCTCTGCCCCTTCCTCCCGCGGGCAGAAGCAGGCGCGGACGCTCAGCTGATTTTCCTCTGTTGCACGAACATCGATATGACCGTAGTTAACTTGCTTGTAACTTGTAAGCAGGCACGCTGCCGGCATCTTGCCCCCGGTCTCGCCCCGTGGCTTCTGCTCCCCGAGAGGCTCCTGCCCGCGGCGGGGAGCGGGAGCAGCCGCCCGGGCAGGCCGGCGCCGGAACAAAAGACGCCTCTTCCTCCGCGTGGTGCAGAGGATCCCGAACAAAAGGTTCGCGTTCCCCTGCGCTCTTCTCTTTTTTCGCTCTCCTTTCTTTCCTCCCGCTCTTGGATGGAGATTTCGAGGGTTCTTTTCCTGGTTTAAATTTCTGTGCTGCGCAAGAAACTAGCAATTAACTATCATAAGGCTGTTTTACGGCCCTGTGGAAACCCTTTCCATCCGCTTTGTTTCAAATGGGTATATCTTTTATTCCTAGTTTTCGGGAGCGTAAAACTTTACAGCGTTTGCTGCAAACCTTCGCACTTTGCTTTGCGGTTTATTGCTCCCTCTGCAGATATATCTTACTCGTAAATAAGGCTTTCATCTCTGCAGTACTCGACTAGGAACCGCAATGCCTCCGAGCAGTTTCGTTAATGGGACTTTGCCTAGAAATCACAGCCTGCTTCACCTCCAGCCCCGGTCTTTCCTTCGCCCGACAGCGCAGGGCTCGGCGCGAGAGCCGTGCCGGCAGCAGGTTGCTCGGGCAGCTTATTCGCGCCCCGGCCAGCACATCCCTGCGGCCCCGGGGGACGTGGAAGGCGGCTCAGGAAGTTTGGTGCCAGCCGGGTCTCTGGGCTGGGGGCGCTTTGGGCAGCGAGGGGCTGAGCCTCGGGGCGAAGAGGAGCATGAACGGGCCGGCCCCTGCGGGTGCCCTGAGCGGGGCTCGTGGGCGCCGATGCCCGCCACGGGAGAAGCCTTGCCTCAAATACGTACTCTTAGGGCCGCGGCCCTCGTGGGCGCAGATCGACCCCGGAGCCGGCAGAGCCGAGCTGTACTGGCCTGCTCCTGCTCTAGGTGGAGAGATGTCTCCCTTTAACAGGGACTCTTTACAGGTCGTTTTTGAAAGCCTCTTTATTTTCCCCTGACTAGCAATGAATCTGACTGCTCGCTGCTCCCGTGGTCTGAGGGGCAACCGAAGGGGCAGAGCGGATGAAGCCGAGGTTGTCGCGGGTTCAGGTCTGGCGTGAACGCACCGGTGCCCGATGCCCACCCTGCAGCTTTTGTTTCGATGGGAAGGCGAAGAGGGGCTCTCTTTTACCCTGCTGCCTGTTTTCCTGAAGCTCGTAGACATGTGCTGTGCTTGGCACCCCTGAACGTGGCTGACGGTGGCCCAGGTGTCCAAAACTCGAGCCAGGCGGGTGAGCGGGCGGCACGCTCGCCAGTGCCCGCCTTCTTCCGCAGGCAAGCCAAGAGCCGCGGCATGGAAATGGAGGCACGCAGGGGTTTTACGCGTTGCCGGTCCTGCCCGTGTCCCTGGGAAGGGGACGAGGTGCTCGGCACCCAGGCGTTTGCGGTGGGTCTGAGGGGGGGAGCGGTCCCTGCTGCGGACCCAGCCCAGCCGCCGTTTTCCAGGGCCGTCACGACACAAAGGATTCGGAAAGGTGCGGGATATTAATTGCAGCTTTCAGACCCCTGCGTGCTACGTGCCAATTTCCTCGCATTACGGTGATAGCGGTTTTAGAAACTGCCCTCCTCCCGTCCCCTTTTAACAAAACACGTCCTGCTTTGCAAAGACGCATTTAGGGCCGATTTGTTTAGAGTCCAGAATGGCAGCAATTAAAGTGGCGTCGTGCATTTGGAATAAATGGAGTAATGCTCGCGCAAGCGCGACCTCTGCCGAAAGGGTGAAGCCCAGCGGGGAGCTTTCTGTAGCTCAGCAGCATGGGGTACGGTGCTGCGAGTCACCAAAACCGGGGTCCCTCGCGCCTTCCAGCACCCCCGCTATTGCGTTATTAAAAGCTACTTTACTGGAGAAAGCCAAGACCCATTTAAAAACGCCCGTGGCGCGCGTCTCCGTCCCCACCAGCCGGCTCCCCGCGCGCGGCGGCGGCGGGGCTCTGGCCCCCCCGGCTGCGGGAGGGCCCAGGGCGGGCGCGCTGGCAGGCGTCGCGTTAGCGGATGGTTTATGGGACCGTTTGCCGGCGCCGGTACCTGCCGCCAAGCCTCCAAATGTCAGAGTCGGCGCAGGGAACAGGTGGGCTGCGCGCCTCTCCGGGGCCCCACTAATTCACAGGCAATAAATTCATGACGGGAGCGGGGACAAAGTCCTATTCGGGGTGCAGGTGACTGAGCAATTCCCTTCTGGCAGGCGGAGGGAGGGGGGGAGACCCGTCATCGTCAGGCTGCCTTTGGTTTTATTGTCTGAGCCAGCCTTCAAGGTATCCTGCATTCGGCGCTGACTTTCTCTGGGTTTTTGGAAACGGTGCCGAGTCTCGCTTAAAATAACGAGCGTCTCCGCTGACTCCACAGGGCTGCCTGTTTGCAAGAGGGGCCGTCTCGCGCACCTGCCCCATAAAGGAGCCAAAGGTTCCCTTCGCTCCCGGAGAGAGGGGGGGTGTCCGGAGCTAGCGGCGTCGCCCCGTCAGTCCGTGGCGGAGACCCCTTTACCCCGCACAGGCGCGGTCCCCGGTCCTGGCACCAGGCACGGGGTGGGAGCCGGCTCGGCGGGGCGGGAGCAGACCCCGGCAGGGAGGGAGGTCTTCCTCGGCCCCCTCCCGTCGCCCGCTTGCAGCCTACCTGCGGGAGCGAGGGTGGGAGCTGTGCGGGAGGGAAGCTGTGGCTGAAAGGGGCGATTTGGGAAGGAACGGTGCCACAGACGCTGGGGAAAGGGAAAAACACAGGAGCGGCACTTTATTAAACAAGCTGTAAACGAACTGTCGCAACCCACGGAGTCTGTATCGGCACGGTTTCGATTTTGTCTGCGCCGTCTTTGTAGGATTCCCGAGTTAGCCTTTGGAAAAGCAATACGGTGTTTTTGATGTCCCAGCAAAGATCTTTCCAGAGCAGCTATACTGCGGGGGTAATATTTTCAACCTGTGAGTCGCCCGGGAGGGGGAAGGTTGACGAGCACCTGCTGCGTTACCCTCAAGCTCATTAAACCTGCTTGGAAATTTCACGGGTGCGTTGGTCCTCCGGGCGACGTCAGGTCGCCCCGACGTGGCCATCGCCCTCTCTCTGGGGAAAGCGATGCGCGTCTACAAGCAGCTCGGGGTCCCCACGCCGCAGCGCTTCAGAGCGTGAAAAGGAGAGCGGTTGCTTTATCAATTGCCCGCCTGGCTACGATGAGCACCGGCGTTCGCTGTGGGAGCGGCCGGCCCCGTACCACGGCGGCGTGCTGGGTCCCCGGCGCGGCTCGGGAGCCCATCCGCATCCATGGCCCGATACCCGATAAGCTAACGTGGCATAAGCATTGCAGCCACTCTCGGTTTTGCCTTGCACAGATGAGATTTTGTGGGTTATTTACAGCTGCAGCTGGCCATTAAGGGTATCGGTGAGTGAAGTCGCTTGGATGAATAGGTAATTATTAACTGGGAGACGTGAACCCATAGCCGGCTTGGAGGGAAGCGGCGGCTGCTGAGAGCCGTGCCGGCGGGGAGCGTCGGGCTCTCTCCCGCTCTGCCTCTAGGAAGCACTCTGACCTCAGGGAAATCGCTGCCGCGCTCCCCAAAATGGGGAAAATCACTCCCAGCGATGCTGCCGAGCGTGCGCAGCTTCGCTGGCGTTTGCAGAGCGCTTTCTGGGAGACGCTGGGCTTGGGAGCGGGTGAGAAGCGTGGTGGAGGGGCGCGCCCCGTCGCGGAAGAGCTTGGGGCTCGGCAGTCAACGTTCGGCTCGAGGGAGACGCTGAGAAATGCGGAGGGACCTGCCTGGTCCCGGAGCCGGAAACCCCTTCCCGCGTGGGGGCTCCCCTCCGAAACAGGGGCGCGTGGGACGAGGCGAAAGCCAGTCTCGGGGGCTGCGGTTAGAGACGGGGGCGCGGTGCCCCGAGGGACGGGGGAGCCTCGTTAAGGAGGCACGTCGTCGGGTGCCGCTGAGGAACCTTCTCACCCCGCGGAAGTGCGGGAGAGATGAGGCTTCCCGGGAGCAGGCTGCCGCTACCCGGCCCAACGAGCCCGCGCAGATGGCGGGGAGATAAATGACGCCGTCTCCGTCCTGTAGTGGCTCGGCTGTAATTTCCGAAAGACGTTTATTAGAGGCAGCCTTCCCTTTTGCAGGGACTGTGACTCCTCGGGCAGAGGGAATTGCGACAGGGAAGGTGGAAAGCGCAGCCCGGCGTTACTGATGAGAGCGGTGCCCAAAACCCCATCCATTCCTCTCCTCCAATTTTCTCCTCTGACAATTTATAGGTTAGTTTGACGCTTGAATAGCTGTGTCTCTCTAGTAATATGTATTCTCCGTAAGTATTCCCCGCTGTGGCATATCCTAAGAGAACTCCATCAAATAATTATCTTCCCTTTTATTTATTCACAGTCTTTTCACTCGATCTGCATCACGATAAAATATTCCGATGGTTTCCTCTTAGCACCGAGCCTTCCCCAGATTGTAAAGTGTATTTATGTACAGTATTAAATCCGCCCTGCGCGGCTCTTCATCTCGGCGCTTTCCTCATTTGATGCTACCGTCGGGCGCCGGCCTCGGCCGCCTCCTGCCCCGAGACCCTGCGTCGCCGGGGCACGCACCGAGCCCCTGCCGCTTGCCCGAAGCCTGGGGCGGGAGAGGTCCGCAGGTGGCCGAGGCGAGGCTGCAGGCTGGTGCAGCAGGCTGGGGAAGGGCAGCCCCACCGGGGAGCCTTCCCGGCTCCCCTCCTCCTGCTTCCAGCCGGGGTGTCGCTGCCTTGCCGAGCCGAGTCGCCCGCTGTCAGCAGAAGGACGTGACTGCAGGACGGCCGAGCGCAATCAGAGCGGGGAGGAAACCAATAACCTCCTTTTTCCCCCCTCCGGAGGGACTGAAAGAGCAGCGCTGCTCTTCTCCGAGGACTTGCCGGGTCTCCCCGTGCAGCCGGCTCGGCGGATGGCCTCTCGGGGGAGGCTGCCTCTCTAAAAAGGCCTCGCCGTCCGGGGGGCAGCTTTTTATATATAAAGAGAGGTGATCGAAGGGGATGACGTGCAGAGTCTGAGCGGTGGTTTCCAATGCTGGCCAGCGTTTAGCGGCAGTGCTCGGAGGCAGGGGACAGCGGGTCCGTGTTTGCGACTGGGAGGCCAGTAGGTCTTCCAGCACAGCGTTTCCGAAACCGTATATCCTTTTTTTGCCGTGGATCGTCGTGTGCTGTATATCAGCCTAAGGGGGAATATTTGGCCTCCTGCACCTCCCTTTGCTCCTTTAAACGGCCCCCGTGCGAGAGGGAGAGGGCAGCGGCTGTACCTGCCCGAGACGCGTGAGCAGCCAGCGCGAGTCGTCTAAGGGTTTTCTGGGCTGAAAGGGCTCACGCTATAGAATTTCAAATCCGTAGCGATGCCGGGGATTTCACTAAGCCAGAAGAGGTCTTGCGCTCTCCAGGGCTGAGGGAGTCAAAGCGAGTTTAACTTTATTTTTAAGTTCGCTTCCGCCGCTCGTGCCGAGCGTGCGAGCGCTCCCCGGGAGCCCGTGCGCCGCGAGGCAGAGGCAGCGGCAGCATCTGCGCTTTCTGCCACGTCTGCTTGCCGTGACGTGAGGACAGCAGTTAATAAGCGAGTCGCGGAGCGAAATAGCGGTGACCGTTCATCCTCGCGGCTTTTATTCCCCGCTTTGCCTACCCTCGGCTCGGCTGGTAGGCGGAGAGGCCGGGAAAAGGGGTTGCTCCCAGAAGAGGGAGATGCCGGGGCGAGGACCGGTCGTGGTGAGGGTGAGGACGACCACGATGCTCCCGCTCCCGGCACCTCTTCGAAGCGGCTTCCCCTCGAATCGCGGAGAGGCGAGTTCCCTAGCAAGGGTTAACTGAGTGTATAAAATTGATTGCGATTTTAGTAATTCAGTATAATCACAGTCTACCAGCAGGTTGCTTTTCCAGCAGGAGGGTTTGGAATTATTTTCTGGAGTTTGCAATGTAGAACTTAAATTAAGCCTCAGAAGTCAGAGGAGCTCTGCTGCATCTCTAATGTGGTGCTAAATTCTCAGCAGCACATTCCCTGTATTAAAGCCTTTGCTAGCAATTAGGTTCATTAACTATCACAATACCTTATTTATTACTCGGCATGCCATATGGTTTCCCAGCTAAAGAACGGCACCCGTTCTAGCACAGACCATTTGGCATCATAAAAATGTTAACAAATAATGTTATGGCTCTCAAGGGCAAAAGGGCTCGCTGGGTTGCAGGTCTGAACGGCAGGAGAGAATATGAAAACATTTTTCTTCTATGGCAAAATAAAGAACTCCTCGAGACAGAAGTATTCAAAGAATATCACGCTCGCATCACGCAAATGGGAGTTTTATACGTGCCCATAATGGTTGTGTCAATATTTGCAGCAGGCAGCGCTCTCACTCATCTCCTTTCCTTCCCCTGCTTTCCTCCTCCCTCTGAGCGCGGCCCTCCTCGCGAGCACCGGCGGCGAAGGACCCACCTCCTCCTCCTCCTCTTACGCCTCCTGATTTGTATTTTTCTTGATGGCGCGGCCTTTCTGCTGTCGGCGGCTCTCGGCGGTGGGACTGATTGTCAAGCGCCGTCCCTTACTGCCGTCCAAACTCCATCCCCGCGGGAGCGGTTTCGGGCACGGCGTCGAGGCACTCTGGGTGCCGGCGCGTGTACGTGGCGCTGATTTCTACGCTGCGGAGGGACCTAGAAGGGGTGAAGTTGTGCCGGTGGAAAGAGCCTGGTCGCGGAACGCCAAGTTAGGAGTTCCGACCCTGAAAAGAGAAAAATCTTAGTTGTACGCTCGTGCGGCGGGCTTTGGAGGGGATCACGACCTGCGCGCGGCCCAGGCTGCGAGCGTGACGCAGAGCGCGCTTGCCCTGGGTCCCTACTTTCAGCAGGGTTAGGATTACAGAGGACAGGGACAGCGGTTCAGGTCCCAGCGACTTGAATTGCCTCGTCTCGGGCACCGTGTGGCCAACGCCCAAGGAAAACGTGCTTTTCCATTCCTGCTCCGCGACTGGATCCCCTAGAATAAACGTGTCCAAAAGGCGATTCTGACCAAGTGCAATTTAAATCAGAGCAGTCGTGAACGCACAGATCAAACCAGACTTTTTGACCCTCTTGCGGTACCCCAGAGAGCCTCCAAATTCCCAGAAATTGGTCAAAAAGCATGGGTCTGAGGCGCAAGTCGCGCCGCGCCGCCGCGTTGCCTGGCCGATGCTCGCTCTGTGCCTGAGCGAGGTGCTTTCCCTCCGAACCCGCTCCGAGCCGATTCCCGCCGTCAGCTCTCCGATCTTCAAGATTCGCTGGCAGACGCCTGGTGCTGCCGCCCCTCGCCGAGAGCGCGGCTGGGAGGGAGGGAGGGAGGCAGCGCGTCCCACCTGGCGCGGGCCCCGGGACCCGCGCCCCGCTCTCCCGGGGGTCCAGCCTTGCCCCGGCTCGCCGAGAGGGAAGGGATGCCCCGAGCCGCTGGTGCTGCAAGCGCGCGAAGCCCAGCAGACCGGAGACGTGCGTGGCGTGGTTTGCAGTTGCAGTCCTGCTCGGAAGCCTGAAGGAGACGCAAACTCAACGAGAGAGCAACTCCTTCAGCGCACGCGTGAGCTGAGATACAGCGGCTGGAGTCCTGCAAGCGGGGTCCGGCGGTCTTCACGTGGCTAACCGCAGCAGCACAGCGTCAGCTTCGTAATTCCCCTGCCGATGTCGGGCCACGTGGGTCGAGGCAGCCCCGTGGCTGCCAGCGGGCTGGGGGACGCGGTGCCCTCCCGCCAAGAGCAGCCGGCGGTGAGGCCGGAGCACCTCGGCGCCCCAGGATGTAGGGCAGGATGCTCTCAGATAATTGCCGTGGCGATGACCGCTTCAAAAAGGCAGAATAACTGCTCTTCCCGTGGGCGGCGGCAGAAACGAGAGCGCTCTGCCAGCGCCGGCCTCGGTCTGCACGTGGCGGCTGCAGCAGCTTCGCTGCGCAGCCGCTCTGTCGCTGCGTGCTCCGGAGCCGGCCGTCTCCTGCTGGAAACGCTCTTCCCGGGGAGGGATTCGACGAGGAGCAGGATTACCGCAAAACTCACAGGCTTTAAAGCCAGCGAGGATTATTTCTCATCACCTCAGCTGAACTCTGGAGTGGCGCCGGTGAAGGATTTCACCTGCCAGTGAATGCAGCACCACTTCGTGTCTGAAATAAAGCCATTTTGGGGGGGAGCTCACGAGCTTTGCTTTTATCGCAGCTGACGGCACGCGGTACCGTACGCGAGGCCAGGTCCCGGGAATGAAAGGGCTCCATCGGAGGATGGGTGTGGCCAAAGATCGGGCCCCAGAGCTGGGCATGGTGAGCGCTTGAGATCCGCACTGCTTCCACCCTTGAAGAAAACACTTCGAGCCGGGCATTGCTGGCCTGAAAAACTGTATTTACGTAACTGCCCTTGCTCGGCACCATCGTACGGCATCTGCCGATCAGCTGGCTGGGAGTTAAACCTTCTTTTCCGTACCCTGTTTCCAAAACCGTGAGCCGTTCCCGTGGCCCCGACATCTGACGCCCGCCGGGGTTAAGCTCTCCCTCCCCCCGAGACGGCCACTTTAACACCCCCTCTCTGCCGGCCTCCGGGCCCCTCTTCAGAGGCCGCAAATCCCTCTTCCATCCAGCACCTTTGGTCCCGGCGCTGCCGCTGCGCGGGACGCCCTGCGTCTCGCCCACGGGCCGCCGGGAAGCATTTGTTATAGCGTGTAAGGTGCTTGGCCGCTCGCGATCGGGGTTTGCTCCGGGGGCTGGGGTCCTGCGGCCCTTGGGGAGGCTCAAGGCAGCGGGAGCATGGCCTCGCTACGGCGGGGGAAAGGTGCAGAAAATCAGCCGTTGGCGCTGAGAGAACCTCTCGGGGGCTCTGCATTCCCACCTGCTGTTAGGCTTTTCAATTTTTTTCTTATTCCGTTTCACCCTCCTTTGAGATGATCACCTTTTCCATGAGAGTTGCGATTTATTTTTTTTTTTTTCCACCTTCAGATACCTTGAAGGGCTGTTTCCAAAATGAGCCCCTTCCCAAGCCTCTGGGGCTGGAATCCCCCCCCCAAAGCCGTTTCGCTTTGTGAATCCCGGAGCAGGCTCCCTGCCCGCCCCGTCGATCCCTTTGCACAGCACCAAGGACCCACAGGAACCCGGTGACGCCGCATCCGTGTCCGTAGCGAGAGCGGCGGTACGAACGCCCCGACGCCGGGCGTTTGATGGGGAACTTGTTTGGAATGGAGAACTTGTTTTTCAAATGGCGGAGAGAAATGGAATTCTGGGCCATTTGTGGTGGAACTGGCGTTTCCCGGTACCCGAAGCGGCGGAGGGGAGGCACGCCGGTGAGAAACAGCGGGCTGGGTTTCACGCGGGACCTTGCACCTCGAGAGGAGGCGGGGGGATTTTGGAAGCAGCTGCGCGGCCCGGGGACGGCCGTGCGGCTGCCCGCATTGTGAGCCTTGCTGTCTCCCCCCGTTTGCGTCCCCGGCCGCCTGCCGGAACGCGCGCGAGCCTCTGGCCCTGGGCAGATAGGCCTTATCCAGGAACGGCTTTGCAGGAGTGTTTACTTTCATTCTTGGGAGGCCGATCGAGCCGTTCCAGCTGGGAATGTGGCGTGGCCGAAGCTGGACGGTGCCAACCTCCTGCCGGCGTGGTCCAAGGGCACCGTAGCTCCTGCGAAGCCACCTTCCTCCCAGGCCCGGTGCTGACCCCGCCGCGAAACCCGGCTGCAGAGGCCGTGCCCGTGGGATTCACGGCGACGGACGCGAACGTCGCCACTGAGCTGGACCGCCCCGAGTTCTCCCCACCTTCGCGAGGGATTCATAAGTATCTCCCCTGAAAAGGGCGGTTTGCAAGCTGTCTCGATGCGCCAATGTTATCGGAGGTTTCAGTCACTCAGGAATCTGTGACCAGATAAGATACCGGGGGTTTATGGTGTCTTCTGGCAATTATTAAGAAAATAAAATCAGTTACTATCTAACCTTGAACCTAGACTGTAACGTTTGGCCTCCGATTTCATTCTGACTCTCTCGTACCTTCTGGAGTTGTACAGCTTAGAGGGGCGCTAGGAATGATGGAAGAGATGAACGGGAATTGAATCGGGAGACTAAAATACCTTCATTATGCAGCTCGATCATCTGAGAACCGTTTTAGAAACAAGATCTGTACGATGTGTGATTCGGCCACTAGATTTTTTTTTTTTTTTCTTCCCCGGTGCAAGAAAGGGGGGGGGGAGGAGGAGGAGGAGGAGCCCCTTTGGCAGAAGTCTCCGCAGCTGTGGAGGCATTTTGTGCGAATATTTAGCGCACAGATAGGTTAAGAGAAGGGAAGGGTGGTGGGGGGGGAAGGCTTCCACGAGCGCGGGCTTTTGTTTGCGCTGTCGAAACCGGCGATGCGTTTTCTGCGGGCACACGTATAGGTGTTTCTCCCTTTGGAGAGGGGAACGGGTGACTCGGGCAACTGGGAATGGGACGTGGAGCTTTGCCCTTGCTGGAGAGGAAAGATGGGATTAAGGGTAAAGGCGTTTGCTCGGTGACTGGGACTCGGGATTCGGCACCTGCCCTCCGGTAAACGAACTCGAGCATGGCCGGGGCGTGAAACCTGGCCGCTCTCAGCGGGCCGGCCGGTGCCGCTTGTGGTCCTGAGCGACCTCCAGGTTTTCCAGCTCCAAAGCCGTTCAGGGCTCTTGAAAACCGTCCCGTTTAGCGGCAGGGAGAGGTTTAAGCGATATGTTAATGAGATGTTAATCTGGCGCTCAGGAAAGCGTGCGATGGGTATTTAACTCGCCCGGAGTTCTCGTTAGCGTCGCAACTTGGGCGCGATCCTTGCGGGGAGGGGGCGTCCCCCGAAGAGGGGGCTCCTGGGCGGAGGTGCCGTCCTGCGCCCCGCGCCGGGGGCCCACCCGCGTTGTTAATGCCTTGCTGCGCCGAAACCGCCGCCTTCCCCAGCGCTGAATTAGTCCTGAGGAGAAGCAAAACCCGAAGGGAGGTTAGGGACAGGGAGGAAAAGCGGGCTGGAACTCGGAAATGGGCCTTGCGAGGCATCGCCTCTTTCAGCGGGCAGGGCGGCCCCCCAAGGCGCTTTGCGGAGGCCCCCGTGTAGATTCTGCTCTGTTTAGAAGCGGGTTTTTTTCCGGGATGAACTTTACCGAGCACGCGTGCAGCCTCCTCGGCGCCGTGCCGTTCGGGCTGACATTTAAAGCCTTGGCACATCTCTCCTCCTGTCCCGTGCAGGATGTCAAATATTTTAGGCCGAGAGAAGGGGAAAAGAGGAAAAATAATTACACAGTAAATTAAACAAAGACAACCCCCCTCCCGCTTGTTGGGACTTCCAAAGTTGCTGCCTCTGGCTGGAGCGCTCTCGAATGCGTACAAAGGGTAACGCTAAATATAGGCACTGTACAAATGATTAGGTCATAGCCTGCTAGAGGGAGACATTTTTATTTAATTACTAACCCGGCAGCGCGTTGCTGGGGGGGAATACATAAACACGGCGGTTCAAAGCCCGGCTGTAAAGTTTGTGCTCCTTCGCTGAGTCACTGTGGCTAAATTCCCTTTTGTGTGGGGGATTTAGGGGAGGAATGCGGGGAGGCTGGCCCGGGCTGCCACCCTCCTGAGTCACAGCTCCCGCTCGCCCTCCCAGCCCTCGCGGGCTCGGGGCCCTAAGCCGCTAATTGGCCTCATTGTCTTAGGGCTGCCGCGTCTATAACCTGGACAAAGCGGGAGGGAGGGAGGGACGCGCTCCCGAGACGCACCAGCGGCACCCATCTCCTTCCACCCGCGTTTGGGGCGTCGCAAGCCGTCCCTCGTAAGGCCAGGAGGGATGCCGAGCCGCGCTTCTGCCGTGGCGGCATCCACGCGGTCGTCCCCGCCGCCGCGCAGCCCTGCGGCGGCGAGCCTGCGGCTGCGAGCCGCTGCTCGGATGAGCAAAGTTGTGACTCGGAGCGGTGCTGACGAAGCAGGGTTTTAGCGTCCCCCCTTTGTTGCTCGGATGCGATATGCCTTAAAGGAGCCTGGCTTAAGAGAAAAAGAGAGGGAAGGGAGGATTTGTCAGGCCGGGAAGCTGCCGGTCGCGCACAGGCGCACGCGTGCGGCGGCCCCGCTCAGCCCGGCGGAGCCGCGCAGATGTGCGCGGTGGCACGCCAGGCTGCTCGGGTCACGAGGCGGGTGACGCGGTTATCCTCGTAGCTGCTGCCAGGCCTTTCTCGCGCGCTCGAGCGCTGGCCGGATCGTCTCCCCTCTCGAGCCGGGGCCGGGAGGTTGAAGGGAAAAGGCAGGCGCGTGGGGAAGGGTGGCCAAGGGCTTCTGCAGCCTGCTGGCCCCGTGACGGTCCACGCGTGTCTAGTTAGCGCCGTCTGAGTTATCTGACTTCACGCGTTCGCCTTTCCCACGACGGCGGGAGAGCTCCTGCGCAGCCCCCTTCGGTGTGGTTACAGCTGTGCTCCCGCAACGATTTACCGTGGCATCAGTTGCAAGGCGGATGACCCGCAGAGCAGCGCGAAGCCGCGCGGCTTGCGCCCCGCGCCGCAGCCCCCGAACCAGCTGCATCCTCGGAGTGACTCTCGGGTTCCCTTTGTGCGGCGAGCGGGGGCACAATAAAGGGCCTGTTCCCGACTCCTCCGCTCCCCCGTGCCGCCACAATGCGCCCGGGTCCGATATCCGCACGGCTCGGACGGAGCCCGGTGCTCATCAATGGGTTTCACGGGGAGCTTAACGCGCCGTGGCTGCGCGCTGAGCAGCAGTCCAGGGGCCCGCCACGGCTCTCCTCCCTCCCCCTTGCAACCAGCTTTGTGCACTGAGGTTGGGTTTTTTGTTGTTTTTTTTTAAATAAAGTCTAACACGTTTAATCATCTTTTCATAAGCCGTCAGCTTGCCGCAAGCGAAAGTAGAGCGCCGCGCTCTACCCCGGCTCGAGCAGAGCTACCGTGCCCGACAAAACCCTGGTCTGGCGCGCGCGCCAGAGCTTGGATGCTGTCAGCTTCTCTCAAAGTCTGGAGCGATACTGAAAATCAGTTTTTCAAAGTCACGGGTTTCCAAGTTAAGTTAAAACAGCTCCTATTTTGCACCAAATCCTCGTTCCAGCGTTTGATAATTGAGCTCCACACCGGCATGACTGGAAACCCCTCCAAACACACCAAAACAAAACAAAGCTATTCCTAGGAAAACGCGCAAGATGCAGCGCAGGAAGGCTCCCGTCCCCTCGCCCGGTGCGCGCCCCGGCCGCGCGCCAGCCCGTCCTCCCAAGCAGCGGGGAGGAGAGGTGCGGGGGGCCACCAAATTGGGGGCCCAGCAAGCTGAAGCGGGAGCCCTTTCGGTGCGTCCCTCTCCGGGGTGGAAAGCGGGGGCTGATGAGTCTAACGCTGCTGGAGGAGCGCGGGCGATGGCAAAGGGCGTCTGCCCGGGGCGGGGAAAGGAGCAGCTGCCTGCGCCCGGGCTTTGGGGGCGACGGAGAGGAGCCAGCCTGGGGGAGTTCCCCCCCCCCCCCCCCCGCCCCGTTCACGCAGGACGGGCGATGCTGGGGGACCTGCTTGCTGAAGTTGTCTCCCACGATGTTTTTTGGTGGGCTAAGCGTCCTGAACAAGGAATTTCCTTCCTCGCTGTAGTTGGGGAGGCTTTTCTCTTTTCTCCTCCTCTCCGTGCGCCTCGCTGCGTCCTGGAGGAGCAGCCTGAAGCTGCCCTTGCCGTCATCCCTCGAGATGCTTCCGGGCCCTTACTTTGCCCTATCCGTGCTTTGCGGAGCTTTCCCTCCTGCGGGCCTGCTGACGCTCACCCAGGCTGCTGCTGTTGGGAAAGCGAACGTTTGCGGCTCCCCGTCAAAAACAGCCGAGGGGGCTGGGGGCTCGAGGTGGATCTGGAGGGATCCCTCGGTTTCCCGGGAAGGACGCCCATGCTCCGCCTGGTCCTTTCACGGGAAGACCTTCCCAAGAAACCTCGGGCGTCTCACGAGTTTAATGCTGGAGGTTAATAATAATCGCACCGGGCAGCACATGGTTGCCCCCGTGTCTGGTTGAGAGATTTACAACTGAAACTCGTGGCGGAGGAAGAAATTGCCTCAATCACTTGGAGTAATGGCACATGGAGAGGCACTTGGGCGTGACTGCTATTTAACACAAGAGCCCAGCTTGGCTTCATTTAACGTGCTGGTTCCTTTCTAATAAACACGTTACACTACAAGGTGGGGATTAAGGTCAGAAAAGTAAATAAATTGGAAACTGATGGGGAGAGATGGGAGGGAAATGGAAGGCACCGGGGGGAGCGACGGGTGATTAACTCCCGTGCCGGGGCGCGGGGAAACGACCCCGAAGGCCACGGCGGTGGCTCCCCGAGCTTCCTTTCGGCACCTCGGCGGGCCCAGCCGGGGGGCTGCAGGTGCCGGGCAGCCCCGTAGCTGCCCCCCGCCCCGCAGGGCGGCCGGGGCTGCTCCTGCTCAGCCGGGTACCTCCGCCCCGGAGCCCCCAGGCTGACGGCGTGCCCGCAGGCCTGGCGCCTGAGCCGGGGATGTGGTTTTTCTTCCCTTCTCCGGGGCGCTAAGGCAAGCGGCTGCTTTTGCTTCTCCCCTTTGGCTTGTGAACACGTCCGGATCGCTCCTGTCTGTTCTGGATCGAGGCGCCCGACCTAAGCGAGGCGGCGGGCGCCCCGGCCGAGGCTCTGCGGGGGGGGGGAGGGGGTTGCGTTTCTTTAGTATTTCCGCGGCGCGGCACGTGGGGGGGCACTGCTGGGGGAAAGGGGGCTGATGCTTGAGGTCACGGGCAAGAGTTTTTGCCTTTTTCCCCCCCTTTTCTGCCCGTTACGATCGCGCCGCCTTCTCGCCAGCAAGGCGTCTCCCAGCTCCGCGTGCGCGGGGGGCTGCAAGAGTTTGGGAGGGAGCGGGGCTCGGGGACGGGCAGAGCCAGCGCCGGCTGCCCAGGGGGTCGGGAGGAAGACGGCCGCAGCGCCCGGGGAGGGCTGGGGCTTCCGGAGCTGGCTCGGGCGCAGCCCGCCCAGAAACAGAGCTGGGCGAGGGCAGAAGTCCCCGAGCGCAGGGGGACCCCTTTGGTTTTGGCTGGCAAACACGGCTCGTGGAAAGGCGCTCCGGCCCGAGCTGTCTAACCAGCTCTTCCATCTTGCTTCGCCCCTAAAAGCAAAACCGCCTTCCCATTCGGACCCTCCGCTGTCCAGGGAGGTCTCCGAAGGCACCGTAGCAGCGGCGCGGCGGCACGCCGCGAGCGCGGGAGGGATTCGGGCAGGCTGCCGCCGGGGCGCGCGCGGGGTCGACGGGCCGGCCGGCGCCTTCGGGGAAAGGCCGCCGCGGGAAGGCGGTCTCTTAAACAACTCAGTAGCTTTTACTGTACGTATTAGCGGAGCAACAAAAAGCGCGACGCGCCAGTTGACGGGAAGGACTGGGGGGTTAATTTTCAGGATGCTGCCTGGGAATCTAGCCGTGGGATTTCCATTATTGCTAATGGGACTCACGCAGCTTAATTTCATCCGAGCTCCACTAAAAACGTACCCCTAACCGCCTGCGAAATTTCAGTCCTGAAATGGAGCCTTTTGGAAGTTCGAGGAGGGTAAACAAGCACCTGAACCCACACTGTCTCGCTCGTTCCCCCTCTCAGTCGCTCGGATTTAAGAGTCGGGGAGGGGGAGGAACTCGAGCAGTTCCGGGCGATTAAAAAACCCATACCGCAGGCAGGCTGCCTGCCTGCGCTCCGCGTTCCCGCTCTCTGCCGAGTAAAGCGGCAGAGTTATAACCCCCGAAAAAACAGGGGTAGCTGATGCCTTACCCTTAAGCATACGACCGCGAGCGCCGCGTTATCCTACGCGGCTAATAACCCAAGCAGCGCCGCCTTTCATTGTCGGGCCTCTGTTATTAGGCTGTTCTCGTTAAATGACTGCTATCATCTGCTCCCAAAGTACATCAAATCCCATTATAATTATAAACACACTTCCCCGTAACGTTCTCCTTAGATTACATTTGCGCTGCTTTACCCCAAGGGTATCTTTGTACTAATGCCGTCCGTATTTGTTGTTCTAGCTGACGACGCCGGGCCCCGCGCCGGCTGCGGTGTGCCGCGGGTAGGGCTGGGGAGGGAGAGGCCTGCGTCGCCGCGACCGTGCCGTCCCCTGAAGACGGCACGGGTCCTTAAACGCACCGAGGGCCGCCGAGGTGCCGGAGCGCGCGCGCGCGGCCCCGGCTGGGGATGCTCTGCCCGGGGAGCAGCTCCCTCGGCACGGGGCGCCTCGCGGCCCGCGCTCTTGCCGCTGCCTTTTTGCGTCGCGGTCGGTATGGCGGAGCTGCCGGCGCTTCCCCTTCCCCGTTTTGCTCCCTTCCCGAGGCCGCCTTCGCCGGCGGGCCTCCATCGCCCATCCGGGGCGCGGGGATCCCGTACCCGCGCGGGGCAGGCGTCGAGCCTGGGCGAACCGCGCTTTATCGGGGTGACGCGCGCTGGCTGCCGCGTCGCGCCCGCGACGGCTCCCGGCCGAAATCCGCCGCCGCCGCCCCCGAGACTTGGCTTTCTGCTCGGCGTTCGCCTTCTCCCCGTCTCGGCGCCGGGCCCCCGCGCTCAGCCCAGGCCGGGGGGCTCGGCCGGCGGGGCCCGGCTCCCCGCCGCGGGGGGCTGTGGGCGGGCGCGGGGCGGCGGCGGGCGCATCCCGTCGGGGCGGCGGGGCCGGGGGGCGGGGGGGGCGGGGCCCGCTCCCCGCCGCCGCCGCCGGGGCTCCTCCATGTTTGTTGCTGGCAGCGCTGTCCAGCCCCGCCGCGCCGCGCCGCGCCGCCGGCCGCCCCGCAAGGTGCCGCGGCGGGGCCGGGGGGGGGCCGGGGGGGGGCGCCCGCACTCAAGATGGAGCGGGCGGCGGCGGGGGGGCGCGGCGGGCGGGGGGGGCGGCCTGACGTGGGCGCGGGGCGGCCCGTGGGCCGGCGCCGCCGTGATTTGCTGCGCGGCGCGGCGAGCGGCGGCGGCGGCGATGAGAGCGGGCAGTGCGAACTGCCGGAGCAGCCGCCGGCCGCCGTGAGTGCGGGCGGGGGGCGGGCGGCCCCGCGCCCCCCCCCCCCCCCCCCCCGCCCCCGCCGCCGCCGCGCACCTGACGGGGCCGCGCTGCGCGGCGGAGCCCCGCGGCGGGACGGGACGGGACGGGACGGGACGGGACGGGGCGCGGCGGCGGCCGGGGCGGAGGGGATGCGCCGCGCTGCGCCGCGCCGCGCCGCGGCCCCTTCCCCGGGCGGCGGCGGCGGCGGCGGGGACGCGGCTCCGCCGGCCCGGCCCCCGCAGAAAGTTTTCGGCGAGCGGCCGGCGGGCTGCGGGCTAACCTCCCTCTCCTCTCCCCGCTCCCCCGGCCCCCGCTCTCTTCCCCCTTCTCTCCCCCCGGCCCTCCCCTCCCCTCTCCGCTCCTCTCCCCCCTCCGCCTTTTGTTTTCGCAGATAGTCGGCACACAAAGCTCGTCCCAGATTTGAGCGACGGCGAGGCACCCTGATGAGTGAGCCTCGGGAGCGCCATGGATTTGACTAAGATGGGCATGATCCAGCTGCAGAACCCCTGCCACCCCACCGGGCTGCTGCACAAAGCCAACCAGATGCGCCTGGCGGGGACGCTGTGCGACGTGGTCATCATGGTGGACAGCCAGGAGTTCCACGCGCACCGGACGGTGCTGGCCTGCACCAGCAAGATGTTCGAGATCCTCTTCCACCGCAACAGCCAGCACTACACCCTGGACTTCCTCTCGCCAAAGACGTTCCAGCAGATCCTGGAGTACGCGTACACCGCCACCCTGCAGGCCAAGGTCGAAGACTTGGACGACCTGCTCTACGCCGCCGAGATCCTGGAAATCGAGTACCTGGAGGAGCAGTGCCTGAAGATCCTGGAGACCATCCAGGCCTCCGAGGACAACGACACCGAGGTCGCCATGGCCGACGGAGGCGCCGCCGCCGCCGAGGAAGAGGAGGAGAGGAAGTCGAGGTACATCAGGGGCCTCTTCGTCTCCAAGCCCGCCGGCGAGGAGAGCGGCTACGCCGGCGCGGCCGGCCAGAGCCTGCCGGCGGCCGCCCCGGAGCAGAGCCCCTCCGCCTCCGCTGCCTTCGGCCCCCTCTCCGCCATGAGCCCCACCAAGGCGGCGGTGGACAGCTTGATGACCATCGGGCAGTCGCTGCTGCAGGGCGCCCTGCCGCCCGCCGCCCCCGAGGACTCGCGCCCCGCCGCCCGCCGCCCCCCCGGCCTCGCCGAGGTCAAAACCGAAGCGATGCAGGTGGACGACGCCTCCAGCCGCGACAGCCCCCGGGCGGCCGAGCCTGGCGCCTCCGGCGGGGAGAAGCCTGACGAGAAGGGCAAGGAAGGGCCCGGCACCCCGACCCGCGGCAGCGTCATCACCAGCGCCCGCGAACTGCACTATGCCCGCGAGGAGGGCGCCGAGCCGCCGCCCGAGCCTGGCCAGGGGCTGCCACTGGGGCCGGAGCCGTCTGCCGCCGCCGCCGCCGCCCAGGGCGAGAAGCCCCTGGGCATCTACTCCCTGCTGCCGAACCACAAGACTGAGCCGGTGCTCGGTGTGCCGCCCTCCGTGGCGTCCGCCCTGCACGTGCAGCCGGCCCTGGCCGTCTCCATGGACTTCAGCGCCTACGGGGGGCTGCTGCCCCAGGGCTTCATCCAGCGGGAGCTGTTCAGCAAGCTGGGGGAGCTGGCGGCCGGCATGAAGACGGAGAGCAGAGCCCTGGGCGAGCAGTGCAGCGTGTGCGGGGCAGAGCTGCCGGACAACGAGACCCTCGAGCAGCACAGGTGAGTGCCGAAGCCGTGCCGCGCCGAGCGGGTGGGATCTCGCTGGAGGATTTCGGTTTCTGGCCCGGCGTCGCGTGTGCCGGTGCAAAGTTCCTGCCACGTACCCCAAAACCGGGACGCGGAGCAGCGTGCTCGGGGGGGCGGCTGTCGCAACTTTTCTGGGTCTGGCAGCCGTGCCAGAAGGTTCCCTCCCGCGAGCGCCGGCTGGGGAGGACAGCCGGGACGGGGCTCGGGCCGCGGGTGGCTCCTGCTAGCGCAAACCCCGCCGGTTTCCCTGCCCGGCGTCCGCCGAACGCCTCGCGGTTGCTGCTCCTTGAGTTTAGGGCTCCGCACGTCAACGGCATGTAAAGGGACGCGGTGGGGTCGGGCAGCCCTCGCCCACCCTCTGCCGAGCGCCGACCCCTCCTGCGCCAGCACCCGCGCGGGGCGAGGGGGGGGGGAGAGACCCGCAGGATCCCCTGTGCCCGGCCGCAGCGATGACATTTGCGTCGCCGCACGCAGCGCCCTGCCGGCCCGGTAGCTTTGTGCCGTTCGGCTTCCCGGTTTATGAAATATTTGCACTTTGCACAGAGTAGCACGTAGGTCAGGCTGGGTAACGCCGGGGCGAGCGCAGAGGGCTCGTGCTGCCGCAGAGCCCTGGCTCCGTCCCTGCGGGGACGGGCTCGGGGTTGAACCTCCGGCGCCCGCGGATGCGATTTCGGGGCTCCCCTGCTCGGGGCGGGGGGGGATCTTTGTGCTCGCGCCGAGCCCCGCACCTCGGGGAGCTGCTGCGGTGCGGGAGCGCGGTGGCCGTTATCGGCACGCGAGTTTGGTGCTCCCCTGCTTACCGCCTCCCGATCGCGGGAGCGGGGACCAGAGCTCGTTCCCCGATTTGGCCGGGGAACGGAGTCGCGTTAATTACCGCGCCTAAATCGGCATCGCCGGTCAGACGCCTCGGTGCTGGGCGTGCTTCGGCGAGCGCGGCGTTGGCCCCCGGCGCAGCTGCGGCCCCGCGGCAGGACAGCAGCGTCCTGCTCGGGGGAAGGCAGCGCCGGCGCGGTGCCGGAGCTGCTTGCAGCCTCCCCAGGCTGTGCACCGTGTCAGATTTTTAATGAATCAACAGGTTAATTAGTCCTGACGCACATAACACGCTCTAGGGACGGTGGCCGTGCCGGTGTGCGCCTCCGGCGGGGGGGCCGGTGCTGCCGGCACGCTCGCCGCCTGCGGAGGCTGCCGCCCGCGAGCGGTGCGGGATGCGCCGGAGCCGGTGTCGGGTGCCGGAGCAGCAGCAGCTCCCTGCACGTTCAGCCCGTGAGCGTTTCCAGTGTGGGGTGGCAGCCGCCGCTGCGGGGTTCTCGGCCCCGCGCGGGTCTGCCAGCGCTGGCAGCGTCGCCTCTCGGTCTGGCCGGCGACTCGGAGCTGCCGCGCGGGCTCTGCCGAGAGCAGCCCTCGCCCCTTGGAGGGGTCCCCCAGCTCTTTGTGGGTGCACAGCTGCTTTCCGCTTTGTTCCCCCGCCTCGCGAGCGGGAGAGCCGGGGGTCGTGTTCGTTAGCGTGCCCGAAGCCGCCTCAGTGCGGCTCTTCCCCGGCCGTGCGGTGATGCAGACCGAACGTCACCGGAGGAGAGCTGCAGTGAAGGCTCAGGGAGAATTTTAACGTGCCTTTCTGCCACGGCCTCCACCGTTTCCCTTTCCCCCTCCGAGCCCGAGAGCGGTGACCGATGCGGCCGCGGGAGAGGGCCGTGCCGGAGCTGCCCAGCTGCTCCTGCCGCTGGCGGGGGATCGGCCCCGAGGCAGGGCTGGCTGTGGGGTCGGATCCTTCCCCGTGCTCCCGAGCAGTCGGGAGGTGGGGGAGCGAGGCCCAGCCCGACCAATGCAGCAGCCCCTATTTCACGTCGCCTTCCTGCGCTTGCCTTATTTTGACAACCGCGGCTTATTTCTTAATTATTCGTGATCCTTATCAGGAGGCTGGGTGCGCGCCATGCTCCGACGGGCTCTTGGGTCCGACCAAAGCACGGAGCCGAGCTCCGTCCCCGGCAAGCGAAGCCTCGAAGGCAGCTGCTTGAGCCGGCACCAAACTCCGTTTGCCCGTTCTTGCTTTCGGACGGACTACCTGGCGCTGGCAAACTTTGCAGGGCGAGCCAAATCCCGTGAGCCATTTTTAAACTGATCTGTAAGACCGTCCATGTTGAAAGGCGTCGGGCAACAGTCAAATGAAGTTAACCCCCCCCCGCCCCCCCAAGTCTAAATCTAAGGCGGTTTGTGTGTAGACAAGGTCTCATGTGGCTTTTTTATGGTGTTTGCTTTCTAATACGTGGTGAAAATTACCGTTTGGGGAGGATTTGTGGGATCCTATTGTATTTATGAAGCTGTTAAACAGCATCTACGCTAGATTGGGATCTGTAACTCTCTGCTGGAGCAGTTCTGGCGGTGGCGGCAGCTGCACCGTGCCGGCTACAGGCTCCTCTCCGGTGCCTGGTGCAGAGGTGGTCTGGGGGGATTGGCGCCCCGCACCACGGGCCTGGCACCACCTCCCCGCGACGGCTGGCGGCGGGGGCAGGAGGCGCCGGGGGCACCACCGCGTCGCTTGTCAACCGGTGGCTTTCGCTGACCTCTTTCTGCTGTGCATTTGCTGCTGCGGTTTTGCTTCCGACCCCGAAGCGAGCGCGGAGGGGAGGTGCCCGGAGCAGAGTCGCTCCCGGCTGTGGTGAGCCGGGGGCCAGGGGGCAGCTGCCCCGGGGAGGGCCGCCTCCGGCACGGGCAGCGCCCCGGCACGCTCGGCCGCCCGGCGCGATCCTCGGCCAGCCAGCACGATGGGTTTGGCGTGCTGAGCCCCAGCAGGTGACGGGCAGAGCCCGAACCCGTCCAGAGCTGACGCCGCTCTTTCTGCGAGGAGCTTAATGAGCCAACGCCTACCGCGCCTGTTTACATCGCACAAGCGAGTGTATACATATGGCGGGTGTGTTTGTTTACACACACACATGCCTATATAAGTATAAATATATATGTTTATAGTCTCGGAGCCTTCTGAGTGTTGCTCCTGTCTTTATTAGCATGGGAAACACGCGGGAAGAAGGCGAGGAGAGGGCCGGGCCGGCTTTTCACCGGGCTTTGGCAAGCACGTGGCGGGGCCGCTCGCCCCGGGTGATGGAGGGTGCCCGAGGGACGGTCGTCTGCCCTGGCCCCGCGCGGGAGCGCGGCTCCGCGGCCGCCCTCGGCCTCGCGGCAGCGTCCTCCGTGCCCCGGCGTCACGCGGGCGAGTCGAGCGCGCTGGTTTGTGACCTTTCGGTGGCCGAGTGGCCGCAAGCCTCGGCGCTGACTCTGACCGGGGTTTTCGGGTCTCCGAGCCCTCCGGCTGCCGTGCGATCCCTTTTTTTTTTTCCTTCTTTACCGAGCTTATGATTTTGACTAATTGAGTGTGTATTGAGTTGGCGACTCTTTAATTTTTTTTATAAAAGATTTCCTTCTAGGTTCAGCAAAGTTCAAACTTAATCTAATGTTAGTATCGATCGTCGCTTCTAATTGCAGACAAAAAAAAAAGCCATAGTTCAGCGGCCCTTTTTGGGCTCGTTCGCACGAGGAAAAACCTCCCGAGCTGCGATGTGAGTGCCACGCTGAGCCACCGGCTGAGCCCGCAGTCATTTGTCATCGGGAAGTTAAATACCTTAAAACTGTATAAAAGACGTGGTTTCATTTATTTAACGTCGACAGCAACAGGGAAGAGCGCGGGCGGGGATGCGATTCAACAGAGTTCGTTAGCGGATCGGCCGAGCGTCCAAAACCCCGATGCTGCCTGGGAGTTTGCCCACCGTAGCGATGCCGCTCGCTGCCAGCGTTCGCCACGTGTGCCCGCGCGAGATGGAGACGCTGGGCTGGAAGAGGAAAGCGCTTCGCGGCGGTGGCTCGTCAGGCCAGCGGAGGCCGGCGGGGGGGCGCGTGCTCCCCTCGGAGCGGTTTTGGCTGGAAGGTGCCCGTCCTCGCTGTCGCACGGGGGCCGCCCCTGGGGGAAAGCCTCCGTTCACGTTTTCGCGTCCGAGTTGTGCATTTTGAGGTTTCAGGGCTGAGCGGTCGCCTGAAGGACACGTGCTGGGGTTGAGCGCGTTAAGGGTAGGAATAAGGAGCCTTGCTCTTCCCCCCCCCCCCCCCCCGGCTGCTGACCATCCTCAGCAGCCCAAAATGCGGAGTTTTGCCCTCTTCTCCCATTTCCAAGAGCGCAGAGGAGCGGCGGGTCCAACCGTCTGCTCCCGCCAGTCCGGTGTGCGGGGCCAGGCGTCCGTGCTCCCACCGGTCCAAAACGCTCCTGCTCGGGGAAGCCGCGGCTTCCCGTGGGGACCCGGGTCCCGCTTGCAACGCCCGGCAGTCCCCGTGCCGTGTGGCCTGTGGGCCTGCCCTCTGCGCGGAGCCGTAACGTTCACGCCCGGGCAAATTTCAAGCAGCCGCGTAGGGAAACGTTCCGGCGCTCGGCTCTTCCTCTGCCAGCCTCACCTCCATTCGTCTCCGCCTGGATTAGCTGAGCGTTGCGCTGCTGATGCCATTAGGCACGTTGGCACTGCTCGACATGTCACAGTGAGAAACAGATGCGGTATACCATTAAAGCAATAAACGTGATAAATCGGATCCCAAGTGCTTTGTGAGATGTTATTAGTGTTAATTTTGGTAGCCTGCTACAGTAGTGGTTTTTTATTTTATTTTAAGCATTCGGCGATTTATGTTCCGCCGCAATCGAAACTTTAAGAAAAGGAGGAAAAATGGAAAGCGAGGGGGGAGGGACGAGAGAAAAAAAAAGCCAGCAGCCCCCCGATCTCTGCCCGTGATTACTTCCAGAGTCCGAAGACGACTTGGCAGCTCTGGTTTCTCGCTGATGGGCCTTATTAGCGGCACCTGGCATCATAAGGGGCT
Source organism: Nipponia nippon (assembly GCF_047370975.1). NCBI lineage: Eukaryota > Metazoa > Chordata > Aves > Pelecaniformes > Threskiornithidae > Nipponia > Nipponia nippon. The sequence continues at coordinate 1,023,147 of NW_028262362.1, forward strand.
AATGGAAACCAGCGTTCCCGGCTGCCTGGCCGCTGCCGCGCGGCTCCGGCAGCGCGGGGCGGCCGGGCGAGGAAGCTCTTATTAGCTTTATGGGCAGGGGGACGTGCCCCGCTCAGGAAATGAATGTTGCAGCTAAGGTCCGCGGCGCTGACCCCGAGCGTGTAACCTGTGAGCGCCGGCGGAGACCCCGCGCAGGATGCTTGGGATTTCGGGGCTCTCTGGTTCTTGTCATGGGCAGAGGGGGAATACGGCGTGGTATGTTGCAGCCTTGAACTTTTGATTTATTCAGTGGGGGACTTAACCCCTTCCATGCTCGGCTCCTAGCGCGGAGGGGCAAAAGCCCCCTTCGGCTTCCGTGTTATTCCATCAATTATTCCGCATCGTTTTAGTTGCGTGCCCGACGCGTTTTAAAGCAAAACTCTGGCATTCCCGTCAGAAAACGCCAGTTGCTTTTTCTGTTGTTATTTATTTCTTTTTCCCCTTGCCCAGCAATGACTTCGGCGTCTCCCCTCCCGATGGCGAGGCTGGCGGCGGAGGGGCTTCCGCGGGGGCGGCGGGGATGCTGCGTGCCCCCTGACCGGGTGCGTTCGCCTTCCCCAGCGTGGCGGGTTTCGCGGGGAGCGGGGCGGGTGGATCTGCGCCAGCCGATCCCCGTCGGCTGCGGGGCTGGGACCCTGACGCTTAAAACCCGCCTGATTGCGGAGCGCCGGGACGGTTTTTCCCCAGAGCGCGCTCGCTGGATGTCACTTGCCGCGGCCCGATAAGCTTTGCGGAGCCTTTCCGGTCCTCGTTATAAGACGTACGGCGCCGTTCGTTGAAACAGCATTTACCGGCTGCGCAGAGGGGCCCTCGGAGAGCCCGTGCTCTTTCAGGGGCGACGCTCTCGACTCTCTTTCGCCTTTTCCCCGCGGCGCGTGGAAGCGGCGCGGAGCAGCCTGGGCGGTTTGCACGGAGCGTCCCTGCAGCCTTCCCCGCTTCTGCCCGACGTTGGCTCTTTAGTTGCACCGGTGCGTAGATCTGCTTTCCTTGGGTAGAGTAAAACGATCTGCGTTTTCCTTTTTGCTCGCAATTAGCAAGATTTTTCTTTTACCCGCCCCCCCGCCCCCCCCCCCGCCCTTGACAGCTTCAAGAGAGGCCTTAAATGAGTAATTACTAAATATTTCCCGGCAGCCAAACACGGGGCCATGGCATCTCCTGTTGCAAAAGTGAAAAATATTTCTGTTTGCAGTTAATTTTAGTGGCAGGCAGATCACGTTAACTGGGTGTAATTGCTTCCAGATATGGCAGAGGGTTTTGTGTGTTGGGATGAAGGGTCTGGTAAGTGCTCACTTCCTGTGTAAATTAGCCTGTTCCATTCATTCCTCCTCGCCCGGCGGCCCTGGCTTGTGTCACTCCGCCTGCAAGGTTCCCCCCCCCCGGCCCGGTGTTCCTCGGTGCTTTGTGGTCGGTTCAGTCCCTCGCCGGGCACGCTCCCTCCTTTGCCGTCGCGGGCGGGCGCTGCCGGGATGCGCGGGGCTCTGCAGCCGATGAGCGGTGGGCGCCGGGGCCCGCCAGCGCCAGCCGAGCGCCGCTGCGACGGCGGCGCCTTCGTCCGCGCCTCGCGGGCCTCGTTGGCCTCGCCGGAGGGCGGCTGGCTCTCCAGCCCCGGCAGAGACCGGCGGTTGCAACGTGGCCGCGTGATGGGTGCCAGCTGGAACGGGGAGTGCGGCACGCGGGGACATTAAGGTGGAAGGGATTCGAAGAACACGAGCAACAGCGAAAGGGCTATGCGTCCTCGTGACTAACCGCAAACGAGGCAGGCGAACCTGCGTGCGGTTAGATGCTTTTTAATAAGGGCTTAGGAGCTTTCAACGTAGTTGTGACACCTACTCTTCTTCCCAGGCTCCAGCCCGGTTGCCGAGACCTGCTTTGGGGTGTCGGAAACATTGCGTGGGTATTCGTTCCGGCTAATCTTCGTCTAGGCTGAAGCGTGCCTGAAATGCTGGGTATCGGTTCCGGACACCGGTTTGCCCTCGCGGTGTTCCGGGTAACTTCTGCAGCTGACGCGGGGAGCAGCAGGCGCCTCTGCGAGAGCACGAAGCGCTGCTGGAGCACGTGCTTTCGGAAAGAAAGGCGGATTCCTCCTTTTTACAAGAGCATCTGCCGCCTGGGTCGTTTTGCAGCTGAAGAGGAGAGCATCGCCGTAAAATTTGGGTCGTAGGCGCGAGGCTCTGCGCTCTGGCCGAGGGCCAGGGCCGCCCGTGTCATTTTCGCTGTAGTGTTCTTAACTGATTTTAAGTAGATTAGGGTTGGATACCCGCCCCGCTGTGCCGGTTTAGTTTTCCATCGGCCTTCGTCGTCTCGTTGCTGGTTTATTGGCGCGTTGTTTAGCAAACAAGCCGGCGATATGCAATTGAGGAAACGCTTCTCCACGTAGGCAGGAGCGCCGTGAGGCGTGTGGAGCCTCGCTAGAGCCGCCCGCCATAAATCGGCGTTAAACACCCTGCTTTGTTACCGGTGTCAGCGCGGGAGATGGGCTGTTTATCTGCGTGTATCAGCCGGGCTGATAACCCCGTGCTCTGCTTAGCGCTGTACGAGGAGCGGCTGGCTTGCTGCACGCCGGCAGCACCCGTGCGCGCAGGCGGAGCGGCGGGGGGAACGCTGCTGGATGCCGGCACGGGGGCCGGCGGAGGACGCCGGCACAGGTGATGCCACGCTACTTGCCTCGCACGCCACGGAGAGGACCCCTGCGCCCCCCTCTCGAAAAAAACGCACCTCCATCTGTCTGCAATTGCAATGCGTGGCAGGGAGGAGGACGCCTGTTTTCACCTTGGTGACCTATAAAGAAGGCAGACATCGACTGAGCGGAAAAACAAAGAGAAACTAAAAAAAACCCCGCAACCCCAAACCCCAGACCGTTTCCACCGCCGGCGGGCTCGCAATGGCGGAAAGAGCGCCGTGAAAGAGCGGGTGCCGGGCAGGCGGGCGCGGGGTCCCTGCTGGCACCGCCGCCGGGAGAGCCCTGGGCTCTGCTTCCGTGTGAAATAACTGGGCAGCACCACGAGCTCCGAGTCCGTTTTCCCGCAGAGAGGCAGCAGAAAGCCGCCCGCCCGCCGAAACGCCCGCGCGGCTCCCGGCGTCGTGCCCCTTGGCTGGCAGCGCCCACCCTGGCACGGCGGGTCTCTCCGCGCCCCAGGCTTTGGGCTCTGCGAAGGCTGAAAATGGACTTTCCCATCGGTGAGGACCTGCGCTGATGCTTTTAAGTAATTCCTAGGGATTTTTTTTTAAAGGCACAACGCAGTTCGTACGTGCGCATAAAAATACGTAGCTGTTGCCTATCCTTTCGTTTTTTCCTTCGGATTTGCGTTCGGGCGCCGCAGGTTGCCCCAGTTGCAACCCCTGCAGTGTTTGCAGCTCCATCACGGCTGTTGAAAGCGCTTTTATCCTCTCGCCGCCGAGTTTGGGAGCAGCGCTGGGCCCCGTGCGCTTTGCCCTTTTGTCACCTTCCCTCATTCTTTTCTCCGCGCATTATTTATAGTAAATCATATTAGAAAGGAGTGCTAAGGAGGAAGTGTGATTCATCCTCCTTGAAACCTGCGCTGACATAAATAAAGGCAAAGCGCTTACTACGTGTTTTTTATTATGGTATTTAGGGACAGGTTGTACTAATCTTGGCGTGCGCAGACTACACCCGTGAAGGCTACGACTCTAAGAAATTCGATTTAACCACAGCACAGGCTGCACGTTAAAAAAAAATCCAACCAAAACCCGGCCCGTCTTCTTGGAAGCGCACACGTGTGACAGCACGAGGCTTTAGGGACGGCTCACGGGTTTCCAGATTTCTCCACGTGTCTCTGGCTGCGCCGTCGGCTTCTCGGGGGTTTGCTGGGACTTGCTCTGGCACGGGAGTGGGGACGGTTGCGAGCGCGGGCGTCTGCTCGGGTGTATCACGGGTCTGGAAAGAGATGCTCGAGTTGGTCCAGGAAAGGGCTGCCTGAGGGGGGCAAACCGGCGGGGAAACGGCGAGGGGACGCGCGGAGGGGACGCCCGGTGCAGAGAGCCCCGGCCAACCGCTCGCAAATCGCGCAGGCTCGGGTGGCGGAGCGAGCGCCGGCGACGGATATCTTATCTCTGGCTGGGCGCGGGCTGCGGTCGCAGGCTGCTGCGCAACACACACAAAACTGCCTTTGCGTGGGAGAGATAAGGCGCAGGCATTGTGCAACGCTGCTGCCTTGCCAGCCCCTCGCCGGTCCCCCTCTACCCGTGCCGGCACGGCACCGGCACGCCATCCCGCTTGCACCACGCTGCGGTCGGCCAGAGGGCACGGGCGATGGCATCGCGTGCATCGCCAGCACGGGGGCAGGTCCTCTCCGCCGGCGGCACGCGGCGAGCCCGGTGGCGCGGGGTGGTCAGGGCGCCCGCCGGCTTGCGCGCCAGGGCCCCTTTCCGCGAAACAGCGCGGCGCTCAGAACCGAAACCCTCTGTACCTCCCTACTGGGTGTTCTGCTATTTTTACCAGGAACGCGGTGATTTCCTCTTCTCTTTCTTCCTTCCCCTCGTTCGTAGAAAATATCCCAAGTGCCGAGAGCGGGTGGGAGGGCGGCTGCTTCTGCGAACGAGAGCGGTGGCCGGAGGCGCTTGTAGCGTGCAAAGCCTCTTCGGGCAGCTCTGCCTGCGCCGCCCTCGCCTTTCGGGGGGGCGGCGGAGAGAGGCTCCAGCGGCTGCCCGGTCTCACCAGTGGGTGCTCGGAGCCCGGCTCCCGCTGGCCTTGCCGCGCGGGTTGCCGTGCCGCAGGAACCAGCGGCGTGCAATGAAACCGGCAGAAACCCCGCTTCCCTTCAGCAGGAACGCTTTTCAGGAAAACTTTAACTTGAATGAAAACCTTTCCCATGGGGAAAAAGCGAAAAGGAGTTGTTGTTTTGGTTCCCGGGTCTCCTCTTGCTCTCGAGAGCTCGGGAGGGACGGGGGAAAGGCCATTCTGGCTTTGCCGCGCCTTCCCCCGGCCTTTCGGTTCCTTGCCGCCCTGGTTGAAGGGCAGCCCTTTCTTGGGCGGGGTTGGGCTTTGCATTTCTGGGGGCTGCGGGGAAGATTGCCCGTAGGGCAGGGGCCGTGGGAAGCGGGTGCCGCGGTGGCAACGGGGCCGCCGGCGGCTCCCAGCCCGCAGGGTGCTGAGTCAGCGGCACCCGAGCCCTGGCGAGCGTGGGGCAGCACCGGGGCTGCCCCAGCCCTGCCCGCAGCCCTGCCCGTGGGAGCTGGGGAGGGGCAGCAGCGGGATCTCGGGATGCAGAGGCAGTCGCTCATATTGATTTCTGGCTTATCTGACCCTTTAGCTGGAGGCAGCTCTTCCCTCAGCGTCTAACCAAATGTAACTTGAAGCAGCCCAGAAACGTATATCATCCTTCCCTTGCGTTAATTAGGGCTGGCTGATGCATTATTTAGCGGGGTGGGAGCTGCTGCGGGCTGCCCCGGAGCGGGTGCCGAGGCCAGCCGGCGCGTGGGTGGGAGGAGCGGGGGGCTCTGGTGGGCCCTGTGCTGCCGATAGCGCTCTGCACGAGCCTGGGGCTGCTGGCCGGTGGCGCCGGTCCGGCACATCGGGCGGCTGCAAACCCAAGCCGGGAGGGGAGAGCTCCCGTTGGACCTCGCCGTTGGGAGAGGGACTCGTCCAGAAGAAGCTGGGAAGAAGACGGGACCCTGGTGACGGGGGGCTGAGCGGGGCGTGCCCTGCGGGGCAGCAGAGACGGGCGTCTCCCGAGGACGGCACTCGGGATGCTTTCTTTCTCCTTATCCCGTAGCGCAAGCGACGCGTGGCGGGGTCCGCTCTGCCGGGCCAGCGCCGAAGGCTCAGCCGCCGCCGGCACGGGCAGCTGCGCCGCATCCTCCTCCGGCTGGAGGTGGAAAGCAGCTCCCTAATTAGCACCTTTGTTGCTAAGCGAGCGAAGCGGCCGTGCGGCGAGCTTCCCGCGAGCGATACGTGTGTTGGGGAGGGGGCCATCAAACGCCGCCGCACGCGATGCCGTGTGGTGCAGCTGCCGGTACCGATGCGCTGGAGCCTGTTTGCTCGCCGCCCCGCAACGGGCAGGCATCGCAGGCCAAGGCTGGGAAGCAAACGCCGTTTGCTTTCCTCTCCTCCCCCGCCGGCCTCGTGTGCTTGGGTGTTTGGTGCCACCCACAAGTACAGTTGGTGGGGGCCGATAAGGATCGCTGACCTAGAGCGAACGATGGGGACTTTCTTCCTGCTAAAACGAAAAGAAACCCACGCCGCATTGTGTTTGCGCGGACGGGTCGGACGTGCCCGGCCGCCGGTTCTCAGCGCTGCGGCTTCTCACGTGGATGTGCCACGAGTGGCGTTTGCGTCCTCGGTGCTCTCGTGCACGAGCGTTTTCAGTCCCTGGCGTCAGATGCGCTCCGCACAGGACCAAGTCGCTTTGGTGCGGGGTAACGATTTTCCACCCGACCAAGAAGATGGCGTGTGCAAGCAGGGTTTCTCGTGCAAAGTCGTGCCGTGCCAGGGTTTGCTTTGCCGTGAGCCACCGCGGGAAAGGGATGCTCGCGGTGCTGCGCCTGCGCTCCTGCGTGTGCTGTGCGCCGTCTCCTTTTGCTGCCGGTGTTTTGGGGGATTTCAGTTCTTCCTCGTTGGCTGTAACGCGCGGCAAGCGCGTCATCGTACGGGCTCTTCGTGCTACGACGGCTCACGTGGAAGCCGCATTTTCCGCATAAGTAAGCGGAGGGCGAGAGAAATTACAGCGGCGACAACGCGAGAGGCCGGGCAGCAGCGAGCAGAGAAAGAGCGGCCGGACGCGGCGAGGCCTCCCCCAGCCCAGGCGGGTCCCGGGCTGCAGCTCCGAGCCTGGCCCTGGTCCCCCTCCTGATGGCCCTGGTCCCCACGGTGGCCTCCGCCCCCCCTGTGATGCCCAGATGCCCCCGTGGTGCTGAGCCTTGGTCCCCCCATGATGCTGTGGGACCCCCCAGCGCCCCGGTCCTGAGGGGGGCTGAGCGGGGGACCACTCCGCGGGCGGGCGGGCACTGGCTGGGGCTGGCGGTGCCGCCGGCCCACGGCTGGGCTGAAAGGGCGCCGGGTTTGCGCTGTCGGGGCATCGCGCTGGGCTGCAGCGGCGATGGCAGGGGCTGCTGCGGGGCCTTGCGTGCGCTCGGACGCCTTCCCGCCTCTCTTCCGGCTAATTTACAGTTTGGCGCCCAGCGTGTGTCGGACGTGGGGGGTTTTTTTCCTTCTTTACGTACATTGGCTTGATTCTTGCTTCGGTCTGCAGCCACCCAGCTTTCCCGTGGTTGGGTTTTTGTCACTGTTATTAACTAATGAGCTGATTCTTTTGCCGTTTTTAAATAACTGTGGTTTTCCTTCAATACGAGAAAGGGAAAATGTCTTTTCTTAATAGCAGAGCTCTCAAAAGTCAGTGAAGGCGTGAATTTGCATTCTTCCGCACAAATGTGCGGATTACCACGCTTTTTATTACTGGGACTTGAATTGCTGAATCATGGAAGCAGGGTAATAGGAGATGTTTGCATACATGATGTTGGGGGGGGGGGGGGAAAGGCTATTTTTAAAGCTGCCGTAGCAGGCTGGGCTGCTTTTTTCCCCTCTCGCTACGCCGTTGCGTGGCGTCTGTGGTACGGGACGCACCTTGGTTCCCAGTGCCGGCCCCCGGTCGGGCTGGGATGCACGGCGGCGGTGCCTCCTGGGCCCGTGGCTCCGCTGCTTGACGTGCCCCCGGCCCCCTCGGCCGTCCCCGACGTGCAGCTGCAGCAAAGCGCCGATTTGCCCTGTGCTCCAGGTGGGCGCGCGCCGGTCGTCCCCCGGCCGCCATCGCTCTCGCCTGTTGCGACGAGGGTCGCTGCTGAGGCAGCTCTTCCGCTCCGCTCCACGGCGCCTTTATTTTCGGTTACCTTTGGTCACCTCTCGTACGGCGTCTGCCCCGCGCTGGCCGGGTCAGACGGGAGTTAGCTGCAGGCATCGCCGTGTTAAAAGAAATAATCCTATCGTCTTTGGGGGGACGGTAACGATGGATGTTAACGCCAGCCTCCCGCCGGTTTAGGAACAGCGTCTCTCCTCCCTCCCCCGGAATGAATAAATCACGAGCCGTGCCGGTCCTGGTTGTTCAGCCCAACTAGCAGCTCAGCCCTTGCCTGTCGAGGTGCGGCAGCCGAGGCGCGGCTGCTCGTGCTCTGGGCACCAGCCCCTCTCTGGGGCCGGGGGGGGCTCCGTAGGGCGACAGCCCGCGGCGGCGCTCGTTAAACAAGACCCCGTTTGGATTGCCAAATGCCTTTGATTCTTCCTGCGTCGTCTTCTGCCACATCCTGGCCCTGCGTCCCGAGGTCGGGGTTTTATTATTTTATAGGTGCCGTAACGTTCGGACCGTGTCGCGCGGCGGTGGCCGGCGTGGTCTCCCCACCGTCCTCCTCAGGATGCTCTTAGCAGTAGACAGGGAGCCGCTGGGTGGCCGGAGCAGGCGGGGGGCTCTTGGCCCCCGGCTGCGTTTCAGAGCCCGCGTGGCCCGTGTTTAGGTGTGGGGTTTGGACAGCACATAGTATTTGGGCTACGGAGTAACACTTTTGCTCCACTGGGGGTACGTTGCTCGTCACGCTCCCCTGCGCGTATAAACTTGTGCCTTTTCGTTAGTAAGTAACGCCAGGGAAATAAGGGTAGAAGGCAACGCGTCTGTCTGGGCAGAGCGGTGCGGTTATCCCTGGCATCGCTGTCTCTCGGCCTCGCTCTCTGACGACCGGGCCGCCTCTGAGAGAGCTGCGGGGACCCACAGCACCAGCAGAGCGGCTGCAAAGCTGCCTGCCGGCGTTCGCAGCGCGGCTCGGAGCCGATCGCCAAAAGCGCGTGCTAGGGAGCGGGAGCGGCGCAGAGACTCACTTTCACCCGACAAATTATTGTTGGTACAAGAGCACATTTGAAATCTATTCAACTTTTCAGTGTCCCATAGCCCTTTAAACGTTTTAAGTGTATTCTCACTGATGGGTTACCTTTTCTTTCCCCGCGGGCTATAATTAGTGGCCTTTACACAGAATTGCCTTACAATTGGATTTGAAGAAGATAAGAATCAAATTACCAGTATTTATCTTGTAAATTCCAAAAGATCTACTGAGAGGCGCTGCATAAAGAGGATTTCTAAAATCTTCTGCTCCGAAAATGCAACCTTCCCGTCGGTGCCAGGATTCCCTTGAGCGCCGCCTCTGCGAAACGCCCTCCTCGCACGTGGGACGTGGCCGGAGGTGCCAGGAGGGAGAGGACGGCTCCTTCCCCCGCCGAAACTGCGCTCGCGGGCTGGGAAGGCGGCTTGCTTGTGAAATACGTCAAGAAATGGATGCGTTTCCATCGCCTGATGGATGGTGGCCTGGTTTCTGTTCGTCAGGGCAGCCACGGTGCAGGTGGCGATGGTTCGGATGCCGCAGTGCCGCCGGGAGGGCGACTGCCTCCTGGCTTTGCTCTTGGGCTGCAGGGGCTGAGTTGGGGCCAGCGTCCCCTCTGCCCGACGCGTTTTGCCGGTCCAAGGGAGGTAGCCGGGTGCCGGACAGCAGCGGTGTCTCGGGCTGGGCCTATGAAACAGTCTGACTTTGGTCTTTGCTCTCACGGCTGGTCCCGGGTAGGCTGGAGGAGAAGAGCCGTCGAAACGCGGCCTCTCCCGCCCGGCTTCCCTCCCCGCTCTGCTGGGCGGCTCGCGGGTGACAAGGCAAGTTGAGCGCCAGAAATGGATGGAGGTAATTTCGGTGGGCTCTGTTTTGACAGAAATTAAGCATCTGAATTTAAATTAAGGAGATGGAGAGCCCAGGCAGCTGAGACTATATTTTCATAGCGTAAACAGTTGCAGAAGAAGATTAATAGCATCTGTGTAAACACGCCGCCGCAGCGGCGAGGGGGCGTTTTTAATAGTTGGAAAATACTAAGGACGGCTAGAGGCAAGAGCCGCCGTACCCCCCCCCCGCTCGCCTGCGGCACGGCGCGGCCGAGCCCTCCGCACCCCTTCGACCTCCCCGGCCGGCCCACGGCAAATACTGCAGCCGCCCTCAGCCCCGCTCTCCCTTCTCGCAGTAAATTACATATTAAAGTAGCCTGGTAACTGAGCACTGGTTGCCGCGCGATAAGCTCCGGGAAATCGATATGTTTGCCATGTGCCTGCTTGTTTATGACACCTGCCTGCGGAGCAGTTGAGCAATGCTCCGCGTGCCCGGGCTGCGCTCGGGAGGCTCGCCTCCCCCTGAAACCCAGCCTGCGCTCGCAGGAGAGGGGGCAACAGCACCTAGGGATTTTTTTGCTCCCCGAGCGTGGCAGCGCATGGCGGCACTGCCCGAAGCCGCCCGGCAGCATCCCATCGTGGGGGTTAAAATAAGGCGAGCGATGATATTTGATGATGCGGAGCACGGGGAGGCTGGCGGGGTGAGAGATCAGGTCGCGTCTTCATCCACCTTCGGGGCTTCTCCCGCCCCCCCACCCCGTGGGCTTCTGCTCCGCTTCCCTTTGTCCCCTTCCCAGAGCAGGTACGGGAGCGGAGCCCGGGGGTTTAAATACTCATTCCAGGCGCCCAGGAAGGGAGACGGCTGCCTAAGCGCCCGACGCTTTACAGGAGAGCGTCGGCATCTTGGGAGCGCCGCGCCACGGGAGCCGGCGGCGCCGAGCCCTCGTGCCAGGGCGGTTGCCAGCGCAGCGCCGAGGACCCGTTGGCTGCACCCCGGTGCGCGGGGTGCCCCACGCCCCTCGGCAGCGGAGGCTCCCGCCCTACAAGCAGCTAAGCCCGGTTCAGCTGACGGACTGGGACTAGCCCCGAGCTGAGAAAACTCTTCGCCTTGGCTTCAGAGCCCAGGCCCTCCCGCGGCTTGGGCGGTTTGCCCCTGCCGCGGGTTGGCGCCGGCCCGCATCCCCCCCTGCGCCAGCGGGGCTTTGGGACGGATGGGAGCATACGTTTTTTTTTCCTTAAATCTCGAGTTAGCAAGCTGCGGTAATTGACCTTTTGACCCAGATATGAAGTTGGGAGGGAAAAGACACGGCCTGCAAGATTTTTGTAGAACTGTTGACCTCTCGGAAGATTAACTCGGAGATAATAGTAATTATAAACAGATTACGGCGGGCCCAATCGATAGTGAACTTTACCTCCCGCCTAAAATCTGAAGGTCAGCGTTTTGCTGCAGCAAAGATAACTACTGCGGGTTTTCACACCGTCGCGAGCCAGGGGAACCTCCCCGCGCGTAGGAAATCCGTGAACTGAGCACGCAGGGTTCCCGCGGGCCCTTCGGGAGGGGGCAGAGGGACCCACGGGATGGCTCGGCGCGTCGCCCGGGCGCGGGGCTTTGTGACGCTGAATCCCGCAGGTGAGGCTTGAGGCGGTGCAGACCGGCTCCCCGGGCGCTGCCGCGGCTCGCCTGGACGCCGGCTCCCTCGAGCCGGGAGGAGTGAGCGCAGAGGGGTAGCGCCCAGCTCCGAAAAGGCACTTTCTCTTTGCCTGGCTTTTAATTGCTTGCTTTCACTTTTTATGTCTAAAAGATTGTCCATTTAATTAACTCGAGAATGCAATTTCAAAAACGCTAATGCTTTACACATGACAGCTCTTCAAATAAAAGTAGCGTTCCAGTATGGCGCTGCGCTTCCTTCGCCTCCCCCTTAGCCTCTCGCGGGTTATTTCGGAGAGGAACCGTCCCCCCCGGCAGCCCCGATTCTTGAATAAGAGTCGAGAATATTTGGGCTGTTTGGTCCCGGCTTTACCTCGTTAGCGTTTTGGGGCTGGTGGGAGCCCGCCTTTTGCCAAGTCGGCGATTCCATCCGCGTCCTTGTCTTTCCCTGGATGTCACCTGTTAATCTCCGGCCGGCCGTGCCGTGACCTGTGGCATCCTCCTCTCCCAAGGCCGGAGCGAGCCGGGTGGGCAGTGGCGCCGGCCGGTGCGGCGTGGGCGCCGGCCAGGTCTGCCCTGGGCGCTCGGGGACGCCGTGCTGCTCAGCGGGCCAGGGTGGAGGGACGGGGCTTCGCTCGTCTGCAGCACTGGCGAGCAGGTTTCGTTTCTGCAAGCGTTCCTCAAACCCGCGCTAGGCTCGGGTTTCTATTTTTTTACCTTTATGTTTATGGAGCTGCTTTCTAACGGATGGGCTTCCGGGCGCCGAGCGCACCCTCGCCGCGACCCCTCCCTCGCTTACAAACACCGCTTAGGGCCTTTCGAGGTTTGTTGGCTTTTACCGGGCATCTTTGATCTGCACCAAATGGATGGGGTGGGGGACGCACCAAAGGCTGGCGAGGGGGATGGCGGCAGGCTGGGTCCGGAGCCCGGCTGCCTCGCTGGCGCGAAGCCCTCGCTGGGACCCCTGCCCCAGGCGCAGCCGGCCCGTTAGCCCTGGCGAGCCCCGGCGCCGACCCTTCCGGGCTTCTCTTGCTCTCCGAGGGGGTTTCGCAGCCGGCTCCGGGGCAACCCCCCGTTTTTTTGCATTAACGCGTGCCTTTCCTCCGGAGTGGAGCGGGGAAACCTGGTGGGAACTTCGAGGCGAGGCGCGGGGTTTGTTGTTAAAAACCTGCACGCGCACCACCCCCCGTCCCCCCACCCCCCTTTTTTTTCGTAGCTTAGAAACCTCTCTTTGTGGCAGAAGGCTGGGAGGGTTTGAATGCCACATACAGGCGTAGGAGGCTGACTGAGACCATACGGCTTTATCATTCATTAATTCCTGTGCTCATTCATCCCCCTATTTAAACTTCTCTGTAAAGACGGGAGCTACAGATGGTCTTTTGGTACCCGCTTTAGCCTGCAGACCTTGGCCCCGACAAAGGGGGTACAGAGGGAGCAGCAGAGTGTACAAAATATTTCCAACCATTAGAAATCGAGGTCGCATTCACCGGCGGCTCCTGTTTTGAAAGCGAATTTATGCGAAAGCATCAGAACCCGCCAAACGGGGCATTGCCAGGAGTCGGGCTGAACTGAGGGGCAGGCGTTAGCCGCGGTTCTGCTGGCCGTAATTGTGCTTTAGAAACCGGAGGCGCCGCCGCGGTTCTTTAGCTGCGTCCTTGCCTTTGTGTTGCGAAATGTAAAACTTGGCTTTCTGCGCCGAGGGACCAGCTCCCTGTCTGACGAAGGGAAACGAAGATCGCTGCTTTTGCCTGCGTTAATTTGATGCCAGCGCACTGTTACCGTTTATCTTTAAGAATTTGTTACCGTTACGGCACAACGCCGCATCCCCGCGTGGGAAACGGCAACCCGGGGCGTGCTCAGCCGGGATGCTGTCGTTCGGGTGCCCGCGGTACCTTGGGCTGGCCGGCGATTTTCTCCCCGCTTCTCGCTTGCGCAGCAGCTGCCGCGTTCCCAGCGCGTTTAGGTGTTAGCCCTACGCGTGGCTGCGGTGACGTGCTGAGCCGGGACGCGCTGGGCGCGCGGTGCTCGGCGTGCTGCCGGCAGCTCCTCTGCCTGCCCCCAGCCAAATTGCCACGGGTGACTGGAGTCCCCTGGGAGCAGGGGATGCGCGGGGCTTGCATCGTCCCCGTGCCCGCCCCAGGCTTTTCCCCCGAGCTCTGCAGGGAGGTGCCGGGGGGTGCAGGGATGCCCTGGGAAGCCTCCCCCACTCCTGGCATCACGGGGGGCTTGGGGGAGATTGCGATTGCACCCCTCGGCAGAGGGAGGGATCGCCGGCCTCACCGGCTCTCGGGGAGGTGCTGGGGCGAATGCGGGACGTCTCCTCACCAAAAAGCCTCGCTGCCGGGGGCCCCGAGACCCGGCCCTGCGCGCGGCGCTCGCCAGCTGCGCTCCATCCTTTCCGCGGGAAAGCCGGGGCCAAAAGTCTTCTCGCGGAAAGACCGAATTCTGCGATCTTGTTTTTACACATGCTGTGCTTAAATATTAACACCAATTGAGCAAATTGCCTTTTAACTGCCTTTATTTGCTTTCATTAACGGTATAATTTAAAAGCTCCCGAATTTGCATGGAACCTGTTGTGCACGTTGGGGAGGGGGGCGAGGCTGATCATAAGTGTATTAATCGTGAGCAAGCCTCCTTGGAGAGGTCCCGAAGTGCCGGGACGGCTCAGCAACGCCCGGGCTCCTCGGTCCGGGACGCCGCGTACTTTTGGCCGGGGCCGGGGGGAGCGGAGCGTGCCGTCAGGGCTGGCGTCCCGCTCATAACTTGGCTCGTCCGGAAGGTATTTATTTATTCTGCAGCAAAACATGTTGTAGGCTGAGCAAAACTAATTACGACAGAGCTGAAGGCAGCGCGCTTGCTGTTAAGGCACCAGCGTTTAAACTGATGCGGAAAGTAAAAAAAACGAAGGAGAGAGTTGCCGGTCCGTGCCCCCCGTCCCCCGGTGCGGGGCCCTGGGGCACGGCGCTGCCCGCAGCCTGCCTGCAGCCTGCCTGCAGCCAGCGACATCTGCCCACGTTGTTCTTCCATGAGATGACAAGCTTCCAGCGTGATTTCAGCCAGCGGCTCGCTCCCCTCCGCGCAGATGTTCGTGCGGTTTCGGGAGCGAAGCCAACTCGGACGCCGCGAACGCGATGCAGGCGGCCCCGCGTGCCGTGCCGCGCTGACAGCCCCACCGGCTCTCAGGCTGCGCGAGCTCTGTTGACACCTCCCGCTTCCGTAGGCCTTCCCAAACAACGTGTTTTCCATAGGAGGGTTGTGCTGGCAGATGGGCAGCGACGGCCTTGGTCCCAGCCCTGGTTCCCCCCTCCATCCCAGCCGTCCGCACGGACGCTGCCCGGCTCCGACCGTGCTGCGCTCTCCCCCGCGCCGCTTGCGCCTCCCTTGTTTTCAGCAGTAGTAAATCCTGCCGAGGAGCTGCTGATAGGAAGCGTTTTGCGCCTCCGCCTCGGGAACCTGGGTGGCAAACTGGGCGATTTGCACGAGCCGCCTGGGTGAAGGCGCTCGTTGTTCGCTGGGACGGCTGTCCCCACCTTGCCGGGGATCCTGGTCTTTGCCGTCGTCGGAGCGTCCCGGGAGGGGGCTTGGCATTTTCAAGAGGTTCTGGAATATGTTTCTCGCTCGTGCGTTTGCAGGGGGGGCAGCTGCTACCGTGGGGCTTTCGGGTTGCACCCAGCGCCCAGGCTCCCCTCCTGCCCAGTAACCCCAGCCCACGCAAACCAAAAATCAGCCAGACGCGTCGGTGCCACCGCGCTGACCGGCGGTAGCGCCCGTACCCCCTCGGCCCGGTGCGGGACCCGCCGCGGGAGCCCCGCAGCAATGCCGCCCGGCTGGATGCCGGTTATTGATGCCGACACCGGACGAACACCCCGCCGTGCCGGGGCTCGGTGCGCCCGGCTCGCCGTTCCTGGGCTGCGGCGCCTCCGAGTCGCTCCTCTCGCTGCCACCTCCTTGCCCTCGGCGCTTTGGGCTCTCACCAGAGCCCAGCGCAGTTCAGATACGTTAATTTACTGGCTTGACAAGGTGCATAATGTTCATCTCCCAGCTTCTAATTGGAAATAATTAGTTCTTTGTCAGCCCCGGGAGCTCCCGAGGAAGCAGCGCGGAGCCGGGCAAAGGCAGCGGCGCTGGTGGAGGGCAGGAGAAGTCTTTCTGGAGAGCCTGTGCAGAGCCCGGTGTTTTCAGCCTGTCTGAGGGCATCTCTCCGCCCAAGAAGGGCTGTGTAACAGCTGAGCATCACGGTTCCATTAATCAAAGACACTTCCACTGCCCCTTTACAGCAACACAACTGCTGCGGCTGTCCCTCGCTGACAGCTCCCTAATTCATCTTCCCGGGGAAGGAGGGGGGACCCGCTGCTGCTCTCTGCCCGCGCCGCCGAAGCCGCAGCCCTCGCCCGTTTTTGGTGGCACGGACGCGCGCGTTTGAGAGGTTCAGCCCCGGCGCTTGGCAGGGTTTTACGCGGAGGCGAGCGTTATCCCTTGGCCCCTGCGCCTGCAAAACCCTCTAAGAAGAAACGTAGGGTCTGCTCGCTTGCGGGAGGAGACTTTGGCAGTCGCTGGCCTTCCTCCCCGGGCGGGGAGGGTGTTACAGCACTTGCGAACAGGTACTTAAAGGGGGGGACTCCGGGCAGCTCTCGCCCTGGCTCTGGCAGGTCGGTCCCCTTGCGTCCTTCCCAAACTTTCCAAGCGCAGCTGGCGGGGGGAACGCTTTGGGAGGCTCTCCGGGAGTCGGTGAGCCAAGGGCAGATGGTTTGCACGGCAGCAAAAAGCCCCCCGGCCGGGCTCCCGCACGCCCCGCTGCAGAGGGGAGCGCTTGGGGTTCTTCCCGTCCCCTGACCGAGGGAGGCATCTCCGCCGATGCCCAGAACGCGGGCGTCAGGCCCGGTCGCGCACCCAAGGGTCGCGTCCCAGGAGCCCGCAGCCTGAAACGGCCCTGCGGGAGGGAGGGCGTGCGACGTCGCACGGAGCCGGGGGGCGGCAGGTTGCAACTGGGTGTCCTTCGTTCTAGCCGCAAAAACGGGATATTTGGGAGTCGCTAATAATAAGAAAGTGTTTTCATCGAAGCGCTTTATTCGTCTGCGTGCTGACATCTGGAGAGCGGAGATAGATATTTTGCTTAAGACTGTATTTCCAAGCCGTGAGCTCTTCCCTGGCTGTTAATTAATCCTTTGTAGTTTAGCAACTGATGAAATCATGACTCTCTGAAATTTTAATCCTTGCGCTGTATAGGCACAACTGAGATTATCAGAGGACCCCAGGTGTGTGCTTGAAATTAGTTTGTTGAATCTCTTGCATATTTGATTACCTTATAAAACTCCTCGGGATCTGGGCCCCTTGCTGGAAAGACGGCGTTTGCCTGTGATTTGTGCCCGTTCCCGGCTGCAGTTCCCGGCCGGGCCGGGGCGGGGGGGGGGAGAGGGGCGCAGAAACCAGGGGCGCGCCAGGGAGGGGGGGCACCAGCAACCGGCCTCTCCATGAGGAGGCGAGGGGTGGGAGTATGGGCACCCTCCGAGGAGTAGACACGGGGGAGGAAACGGGACTGGGACTCGTGGGAGAAGAGGATGCTGTGCAGAATTCGCTGGGAAGATAAAAGTGAGCGGAGCGCTGATGTAAGGCCGTCGGAGGGGGACACGGGGATGTCCCCTCCCGCCCGGCTGCCCAGCGGAGGCTGCTCCCGCTCCCCCAAGATGAGCTCAGCGCAGGGAAGTGGCTCCCGGGCTCGTCCCAGCTCATCCCTCTGGCAGCCCCGTGGGTACCACCCTGTTGCTGACGCCTGTCCAGCCTCGTCCCTGCGGCCGGGTCACTGAAGAGAGTGGAAATTAAAAAAAAAAAAAGTCCCCATACCCGAAAATTCTCCCCCTTACTGAAGTTGTTCTTTGCTGCGGCATCCCGTTAGCATCTCCGCGCTCCCCCGTCTCCCCAGTTTTGGCTCCCTGGGGACTTTTGCCATCTCCTCGAGGCCCTGGGAGCTGCAGGCTCCCTCTTCCCCGGGGAGCACCGGGACGACACTGCCTGGGCCGTCCCGGGACCCCCCCCCCCGGCACCTCCCCGGAAAGCATCCGGTGCGCCGTGCCGGACGCTTTCCCCGTGTCCCAACCACCCCTTAAGGTCTGGAGGAGCGAGCGGCCGAGGCCGGTGCTTCGGCATTTGTGGACCGCACTGGTGCTACAAAGGCACACGTGCTGCTAAGGAAACCAGATGATGAATATATTTTTAAACTTGGAATCCGTGAACCGCTTATTATTTCTGAATTAGGAATCAAAGCATCTGAATAATCACGCCGCTGCTGCCGCAGATGTGCTCAGCGCTAAGGTCACTTTGCTTTTTTGTCAAAACCTGGCATTATTTTTGAGAAGAAGTCCCCCCAGCGCTCTGCCTGACGCCTCCGACACCCACGTCGTGGCTGCTGAGCGGAGCAGCCGCGGCGGGTGCGACGCCCAGCGCGGCCCCGCAGGGTCGGCGCCGCCCAGGGAAGCAAACGCTCCTCTCTTCGTGTGCAGTGCGTCAGTGTCGCCAGATGCCCGAAGAATGGGGGTGATGATTTTGGACGGCCGAATTAGCGCCGGTTATTCTAAGCGGGCTGCGTGCGTTGCGACGCGTTAACCCCGTGGTGCCCACGCTCCAGCCCGCCGTCGGAGGCGTGACGTTTTGGCACTTTTTGCATCGGTCTCGGGCGTCGGCGGTGGTGCAGCAGAGGTGCAGGGGCCTTCCCTGGGCAGCAGCAGCTGCTGCCACCCGGGACCGTCCCTCGGTGCGCCTTTGGTACAGGCAGCATCGTGCCGCGGCTGCATCCCGGATTCCCTCCTGAAAGCCAAGGTGGGCGGATCCGCCCGGGCCTGGTGCTGGGGCAGCGCCTGTGCCCGTGTGGTCCGGCTGCGACAGACAGGAGGTGTTTCCCGCTGCCGGCTCTGCCACCCTAGATAAATCCAATGGCTTCCCATCCGCGCTCGCCCCATCCAGCGCGTGCCCCCGCGGACCCCCTCGCTCGGGCGGGCAGGGAGGCCCGAAGGGAGCGCTGGGGGGGATAAGGCTCCGTCCCGGGGAAATCCCGTGCAGTAGCGATTAGCGAACGAATAGCGCCGAACCCAGGGCGTTGGAATAAATTAAATAAAATTAATAGTGATGCCTATGCTGCCCTATTTGCGGCGGCCGGTTCCTCTTCTCCCAGCCCTGGAAACACGCGCTGCTCCGGGGGGCCGTTCGGAGCCGCCGGTGCCCGCGCGTGCTGTGCCCGGGCAGACGGGGGATTCAGAGAGCTGCTGCCCTTTTGCAGCATTTATCAGCATTTGTTGATGGGCAGGCTCTAAAAAAAAAAAGATTTAGAGCGTGCTTTTGGCGTGTTGTGCTTGGGTTTTCTGTATGGTGAGGCAGAACCTCAGCTTTTTTGGAAAGGGGAAGCTTTGGCATCCTGGTGAAACGATGTCAGGGCAGAGCATCTGGTTAAAGCTCATGAGTTAGCGCATGGTAAATACAAATATTGTACAGGCAGGGAGTTCTAGTGCTCTCTATTGATAGCTGTCCCCTCCCCCCCCCCCCTTTTTTTTAAACTTCAGAAATAGTAAAGTCTTTATTTCCAGCTTCTGTAAGATTTATGTAATTTTTTTTTAGGAGCAGTGGTGGTTTGGGGGCAGGTTTTGGTTTGGTTGGTTTTCCCCCCCCCCCCCCTTCTTAATTTATTAAACCGAAAGGAAGGTCTCGGCTCCCTTCCCCCCCTTCCCCGTGCCCTTAATAGCTCTCCCTGCTATTTTAATCCGCCGGGCTGGGAGATGAGGGCAGAGCGGTGGCTGTGCAGGAGCCGAGGCTGCCCAGCACCGCGGCCCGCGCGAGCAGCTCGAGCAGTCCGACGTCACCGGGCGTCGTAAATAACCGCGTCGGGGGGGAAAATCACCCTCTCCGCCGCGCGGATGTCAGACTCTTATCGGAGGATGTATAACGTGGTTTTTGCAGACGGCTTGCTGCCCTCTGACCTCGGCTTTCCGCGAGATCCCCGCTGCAAATGAGTTGTGGCACCGCCGCCTCTATCTTGATAGAATAGATCAGGGGATGAATTGATTTTCATGTCGATTTACCTGGGCGGGGGAGGCGCGGGTGGAAATCAGGCGGCGGGGAGGGTTTTTTGGGAATTATTTAACCTGCTCGCGCTGGGGATGCGAAGCCGCGCCGGTCCGGCTCGCCCGCCCGGTGTTCGGCGCCGGCACGTCGTGCGCACCGCGGCGGGGACGTACCGGCCGGCAGCCGCCCCTCTGACAGGGCACCGCAGTTACAGCCCGGTATAAATAAAATCAGAAGGCTCCTATAAAACTCTGTTATTGCTGCGGCACAAAGTTAGAACCGCTGGAGGTTTCTGCTCCCTGGCTCTCGCGCGCGGCAATGAATATTTTATAGGAAAGGAAATACTTAGCGTCTGAATCTTTTTATAGCGCTGCTGCTGCTGCTGCTGCTCCCGCGGGCGGTAACCTGCCCCCTCGCACGCGCGCCTGCCGCAGCCCCTCCGCGCCGACGCCGGGCCCCTGCCGCACCCTCCCGGCTCCGCGTCCCCGGGGCACGCGGCAGGACGAGGGTCCTGACCTGTTTGTTGCACGGCCATCGGGAGGTGCGAGCAAAACCAGTGCGAGAGTCACGAGGACGGGTTTCTTCCCGCGCCTTTCGCTTTCGAGTCGGTGCGAGGCCCTTAAAGTTGCACTAACGCCTATTTTCGTCTCGCTTTTAACTTACTAGGGCTCTGAGGTTTTGCTTCTGTCATGCCGGCCTCACAATTCCCCCGCAGCGTTTGACCCCGCTGCCAAAATACGGATCGGGAGGGATGCGGGCAGTGACGCGCGAACCCCCAAAGGCCGCTGGCGTTGGTCTCCCCGGGCCGGGCTGCGCGGCAGCGGCGCAGAGCCGCGCGCTCCCGCCCCGGGCTGTGCGTTCCTGCCCGGGAAGCGCTCTGCTCCGGGCTTCGCCTCGGCGGTCGCCGCTTCAACAGGTCTCGAGCAAAGCTCTGCCGCGCTGGAGCCTTTCCTTGGCAGTCAGGGGCTTTTTGCCTTTCCCCGGTAGCCGGTCGCCCTGCCAAGCTGCGCCCAGCCCAGAGATGACAAAGTGCCCTTTAGTTAATTGCAGAACGGATCGCCTGGAGTTAAAAGTTCTGATTTATACGACTGCGGCTCTAACTGCTCAATAACACGGGCCCGTAATCTACTTTCATTTCAAACAGAAGGGTGATTTATGGGGCAGCATGCCGCTTTAGCTCAGAAATGAGGTGTTCAACATATGCTCTGTTGACATAAATTTGGAATTTATCGCTCCTGTCAAAACTGCCTGTTGGACAAAGGTGCGCATTAAGGCAATAAATGGCTCGGAATAGTTTTCTGTCAAATTTCCTAACCATTGTATTCACTCTGTTTGCGGGGAAAAACATACACTTAAAAGTAATCAAACGGCCAAAAGCCATGCGTCTCCCTCGGCGCGGAGGGGAGGGGAGGGGAGGGGGTCTCCTCCCGCTTCCCAAAAGGGGTGGCGGGGAGGGGCCGGGCAGCCAGAGCTCCTTAAGTACAAATAGCAGGAGGCGGTTTTGTGCAGGTTTTGGAGCAGGGCTTGGCTCGCGGTGGTCTTCAGGTACCGGGGCCGTGCTGGTACCCGCGCCCGCGGGGATGCTCCGCCGAGCCCCCGCGTCCTCTGGGAGCGGGCGGCAGCGTTTGCCACCGATCCGGCCTTTTCACACAAAGCACCCTGGGGGGAAAACTCATAATTTTTACACCGCGCGGTCTCGCTGGAGTCGCCGTCCCTTTGAAGTGCTTTTTGCGGGGCATTTACAGGCCTTTTTAATTACCGGCAGCTTGTGAGGGGCCAGCCTCCCGCCCGGCTTTTGTTTGCCGGCGCTAGGTGGGGAGGGGGTATCGCCCCGCCGTCGGTTTATATCCCGCCCGGAGAGCCCTTCGCCAAGCCTCCGCGCCAGGGCTCGCTCGGGAAGGTCGGCCCCGGCCCCGGGACGCCCCGCCGCAAGCGTCCTCGCCGCCCTGGCAGACCTCCGTGCCGGAGCGTATCCTCCGGCGATACCTCGCAACCCGGCAGCTTCGGCCGGCCTCGTGTTTCTGTGTGCCTCGAGCGCTGCGTCGAGCGGCAGCGACAGAGGAAAACCGTCGTTTAAAGGAGGGAAAAAAAAAAAAAAAGGCGCTGTTCCCGATCGCCGCTGCTCACCATCCCACAAGCATCTTCTTGGCCGAGTTGCTCGTAGGGACCTTGCAGGAGAAAGGGAGCGCGCCGAGTGTAGTTTCAGCATCAGATTGAAATAATAAAGCGCAGTTTCTCTTTTTGCGCTCGAGTTTGGGCAGCGTCGCCAAGAAGCGATGTATTTTGCCGTCCTTAACTTCTCCCCCCGCCCCTTTCTAGAGGCACAACTTTAGAAGCACATATTGATCTTTCCCCTCAGATCTTAACAGCCTGAGCAGCCGTAATACCTTGCTTACATCTGCCAGGTTTTTGTGCAGTTTTGCAACATCTCCTTAATCCGGCGAGCAGAAATAGAACATTTCAATCATATTTTGCTACCGGGAAACCGAGCAGATAAAGCGCTTTAAGACCTTGTTGAAAGGGACCGCGCAAGATGGCGAGCGATAAGATCGTCCTATAAGCAGGCGCCGAATGGAAAACTTTTGTTGCCGCTGAAATTTGTTGATAGAGATATTGCAAATAAACGACTCGGTGAGCGCCCCGGCGCCTTAAAACAACGCGGGGTTCACGCGACTGGGGGGGGGGGGGGAAATGGCAGCGCCCGAGTTGGATGGAGGTGCGGATTGCCAGGGAGCCCCAGCACCAGCGAGATCGGGGGCTCCTTGCCTCCCCCCTTTTCCCCTCTCCTTGCTGGGAGAGGAGGTCTTATCCGCGCGCCCTTGCCTGGGACCGTGCTCGGCATCGAGGGCTGTCGTCCGTCGCGCCAGTACAGGGCTGACAGTAAATCGCTGCGGGAAGGTGGTCTCGATTTGGCCTGGGTTGCCCTGGCTTTTGGGGATCCACGCGGGGAGCGAGGTTGGCTTTGCTACTATTTCTAAGGGCTTGGGCGATGCAGAGAAAGGAAGCTCGTCCTTTTGTTTCTGCTCTGTTTCTTGAGACTCGCTGTAAAAAAAAAAAGAAAGGAAAAAAAAAAATCCAAGTTTTACTCAAACTAATTAACCAATTACACTTTAATTCACTGAAAGGGCGTTCTAGCCCCAGAGAGGCGAGCGCCGCGACGTTGGCACAGAGGATGCTGTGCTCCTGCTAACAAAGTGGCTTAAACCCGGCGCTAAGGGCAGAAGCGAGCTCAGCCCGAGCCGGGGAAGTGTGACAGGCACGTCCCTGATTAAAAATGCAAAATGAGAAGGTTGTCACTTATTTAGCTGACTTCTTGGCAGCAGAAGTCTGTCAGGAGGCTGGTGTTTTATTTATTTTTGCAAGGCGGATAAAGCCTTTGGATTGCAAACCTTCTTGGCCTGAATTCGTGCGTGACTCTTAATCCTCCGCTATGACACAGTGAATTCAGGACGAGCCTGATGAATAATTACATTATACAGCAAAGTTGAGAGTTGAAACCAACTCCTGCTGTTTTCCTCTCCGCTCCCTTTCTGCTCCGCGGCGTTTGCTGGCCGTCGAACGCCACGGGGTCTCCTCCTGCCGTCCGGCGCTTCCGGCGTTGCCGTTCAGCATCCCCGCAAAGCGGGGTGCGGGGCGGGATGCGGGGCCGGCTGCGTTGCATGCTTGGACTCTGCGCGCCGCGGGGCAGGGGACGCGCTGGGGCTCCGGGCTCCCCGCAGCTGCAGGGGATGCTCTGGCTAGGGCTCGGCGGAGCAACAGCTTCGTGCCAGTAAAACTCACGCGGGGGGAGGGAAATAAAGCTCAGGCAAAGCTGGATCTCCCCCCACCCCAGCCCGTGCGCAGAAGGCGAGCGGTCCTTGCGGCCCTGCGCGGCCGGGGCCGGGCCCTCCCGCGGGAGCGGCAGAGGGAAGGGAGGGTTCTGCGTCCAGCCCCGGACAAGACCGTTTCTAGTTTGTCTGTGGCAACGAGGCAATAAAAATACCCTCGTCTTGTTGCAGAATGATGATAAATGGTGGACGCGACCAGAGGCCGGCACGCAGCGATTTGCCGCGTTACTCCTCAAACACATACAAATACTTCTCTGTTTACAGCATCCGATTTTGAAACTTTGCACGTGCTCCTGTCGCGAGCCCTCCCCGGCCCTCGGTACGAGCGGTTCGCGTTAACCGAGGTGTGGCTCGCGGGCAGCAGCCAGCACGCTTGGCTGGAAGCGTCTGTGACTTGGGGGCTTTCTATCAACGCCGCTGTCGAGCGCGGAGCCGGGTTGCTTTGCAAAAGCATCCGTTTGTCACCAGCTGAGGCGGTGAAATAAAGCAACGGGGACCCGTTCCAGGCGTTTCGGGCGCTGCGCGGCGGCCCTCCACGCGCTTGCAGCGGCAGCGGCTGTTTGGGGGGAGCGAGCCTTGGGGTGCCCCTCCGCGGGCAGGTGGCGTGGGGCTGGGCAGCGGCCGGCCCTAAAGGGGGGAACGGCTTTGGGGGAGGGGTCGCCCCGGGTGGCGATGGCAGCTCCGGGAGCGAGACGGAGGTTGGTTGGTTGGTTGGTCGGTTGGCTGTCGCAGGCTCGGACAGCGCTCCCGCCCAGGTCCGTGCAAATGCTGCCTGTTAGAGGTTATTCCGTTTGATAGGGAGCTCCAGTCTGCTGCGGGTCGCTCCCTGCCCAAAGACGGAGCATCAGCATCTCCGCGGCGGAGAGAAGGCGGGGTTGGCCATCGTGGCCCAGCCCAGCATCCGCTGCCCGCGACGGGCAAAGGCAGGGAGATGCCGTGCGGGTACCCGGGCCCCGCCCCTGCTCCCCGGGGCGCCGGGGGATGCTCGGCCCCTCGGCGTGGTGCGGGATAGGGGCTGCGGCTCTGCCGCTGCGGTCAGGAGGTTGCGCAAGGCCGGGCGTAGCTGAGCTCGTGCCTCCTGGTGCCAGGAAACGGTGAGCGGCATGTTTCCTGTTTGCTAGCTGGTGGTTGAGTTTCTCACTTGCGATCTGTGTCGCCCTGAATTTGGATGGAAATTGGGATTCGGTTGGAAAGGCGTACAAACAACCTCTGAATTTTTTTTTTTTTTTTTTTTTTTTTTGGAGTACAGTACCCTTTTCAAAAGCACTCGCTGCATAGGGAAGAAGTTTGCCAGCGCATACTTTGCGTTAACTCTAGAGTTCAGATTTATTGGCTTTATTAAAAGAATCCAACTTCGGTAACGGTAACAAGCATCCCATGGGAGAAGGTAATCTCCCCGGTCCTGGGGCGTCACCCAGGACCTCCCGTTCATGCCCTTCCTGTAGGGCTTCTCGAACCAGAACCGGTTTCGGGCAAGGCGCGGGTTGCGTGAAATACGGGGAGGTTTCCCGGCATCGTTTTGCATAACCTTTCCCCGCGCGCGGGAGGACTGACCCCTCTCTGTTCTCCCCTAGGAAGCTGCACAGCGGGATGAAGACTTACGGATGCGAGCTGTGCGGGAAGCGGTTCCTGGACAGCTTGCGGCTGCGAATGCACTTACTGGCTCACTCAGGTGGGTTGGAAGGGGGATGCTCGGGCGGGACGGGACGGGACGGGACGGGGGGATGCTCTCTGTGCCCGCCCAGGGATGCTGCCGCCGCCTGGCTCGCGCATCTCGTCCAGGGAGACGCGCGCGGAGCTGCCTGTACCCTTCCCAGGGCGGCACGTTGCAAACTTGTTCTCCAGTGCCCAGTAATTTGATTTATTTAAATTTTCTTTCTTGGAGTTTGGTTTCGGTTCCTTAATTGGGGAAACATGTTCTGGGCTAAGCAGCTCGGAATAGCAAACTCTCCGTACCGCGCGGCTGCTTGTTGTCCGGGGCTGCTCGGAGCGTAAGCGTCGCCTTCGCTTCGGCTCCCGCGTGCACCCCGGCACCGCGTTCCTCGCGTACGGGAGCCCACCGCAGTTTCATTAGCAAAACTGCTGCGGAATTAGGCGTTGCCTGCCTAATGAATCTAACCAGCAGGTTCACGTGTCGCAGGCCCTTTAATTAAATAGAGAGGGAAGGGCTGGAGCGCTGTGCCGGTGGGAAGACTTGTGCTCTGCAAGTCAGCGTAGGCTGATGTTCCTGTTGGGCCTGCAGCCCCTTATACAGCTGGGGGTTTAATGTAAAAAAAAACAAAAACAAACAAACAAAAAAAAACCCGCTGGTGGCCGCCGGACCCCTTTGCTCGAACGCAGGTGGGAGTCCTCGTCCCGCTCGTTTGAGGGCAAATCGCTTGGGGTGGCAGATAGCACAGCCAAAGCTGTGCTGGTGGGTAGCTTCGCAAGGAAGCTATATTATATTTTATATGTTTTTATCTATTTTTTTTCCCCGACGTTCGTATTTCTGTTTTCCCCTCCGCCCCTTGTCCACGCCGAGGGGCACAGGGCAGGGATGTGCCTTGCCCGTAGCCGAGGGAACCGCGCAGGCTGCCATCCCCGCGCTCCTTCTGGCCAGGCGGCAGGTTCTGCTTTTCGGGGCGTTGGAGCTGGCCCCGACCCCATCCCCACCTTGCTGCTTTTCGGGACGGGTGCCGGCTCCGCAGGGTGCCCGCAGGCAGCGGTGGCTGCTGGGGCTGGTGCCCGGGATGCTGGTGTCCCCCCGGACGCCGGGGCGCTGGTGCTGGGGTGCAGCGTGCTGGTGTCCCCCCAGCACCGGGGTGCGGGATGCTGTGCCCCCCCACCCCATCCAGCGCTGGGGCACAGGATGCTGGTCCCCCCCTCCGGCGCTGGCGTGCGCGGCTCGTGTTTGTTACGGTCGCTTTGGCTCCCGGCCCATCCCTGGCGGGCGGCCAGCTTTGTGGGTACAGTATGTACAGTGAACGTCGAGCCAAGCTTGTCATCGCGCAGGATTAATTATTTTTTTTTTTTTTTTTTTTAAAATCCAGCGAGGGCGGGGGGGGCGGGGAGAGCTCTACCCTGCTCTCGCAAACAGCCGCCGCGAATTCCAGCGCTGTTATTTATTAAAGCAGGAGACCTTTGCACCTCTCCCCTCGCCTCCCCCCTCCGCCAGCCCGGGATGAAGCGAGGTTGCGCCGGAACGGCAGCGCGAGGGCTTGTTTTCCGCGCAGCCGTGCTCCGGGGGCGGCTTGCCTCCGTGCCGATGGACGATGTGTTTAATTGGGAGTTTGCCCCGTGGGAGAGCGTCGCGGTGGGACGGCTTCTGCCCCCCCGGCAGCCCCCCCCCCCCCCCAGCAGCCCTCGATGCCGAAGGCAGCAAACGCCGGGCTTAACAGGAGCTGGCGTCTCAGAGTTCCCTAACCCAGCGTTTGTGGGAGATGCCTGATGGTAAAGGCGCATTTAAATCAGGGAACGAATTGGGGACCGGCCCTAGGGCGGGCTGCGGTGCCCCCGCGACACCACGGGTGCTCGGCGGCGTTATCGCAGCAGCCTCGCGTGTGCGAGGTAAATACTCGGCGGCGTGTTTACGCTCCAATATAAAGCGTAAATATAAAGCCCTTAATGCTGCGCAGAGCCTTTCCCTACGTGCTGCCTGGCACCACCTGCTCCTGACTGCAGCCACGCTCTCAAAAACCTGTGAATGTGACATTAAGAGTTGCCCCTCTCCCGGAAAAAGGAACTGCCGGGGAAAGCCGGGTGGGAGACCCGGCTCGTCGGTGATACAGTTGAGAAGCGCCATCGATTTGACCTGGGGAGGCCGGTCCCAGCCCCGCCGCGGGCTTCGCGGGCATCCTCGCCGCAGCTGGTTTTCGGTGGGCACGCTCGCTCGCATCCCGGGATGGCGGTTACCACATCACCCGGTTTGATGTGGTTTTCCTCCCTGGGAGAGGGAGGAAGGCGGATTTGTGCCTTTCTGCCCGCTTGCTTTGCCCTCCATCCGGCAGGAGCCTCTGCGTGGGGCTGGCTTCTCCGGGCTGCGAACGGGGGCGAGCGCCGACAGCGCGCGGGGATGCTCGCGGGCAGCGCGCGGGGATGCTCGCGGGCAGCTGGGGGGAGAAGGCACCGAGGTGCGGTTGGGTGGTGGGACAGGCTGTGCTGGGGGAGCCAGGGGGTGCTCGGGGAGCAGGACACAACGTGCCGGCGGGGACGGTGGTCCACCTGGGGTGGAGGGAGGGAAGGGCACCCCCTGCCCCTCGCCTCCCCCCAGCCGTTTTCAGGGGAGGGGGCTCATCCTGCCCCCACCCGCCTCCCCAAGGAGCGTCGCCCCTTCTCCCCCGCGCGCTCAGCGTCCTCTCCCGCGGGCGGCGATGCACCGGAGGTGGGGGCGAGGGCGGCTCTGGCCCCCTCGCCCCCGGCCGGTCCCCGCGGCGGCTCCCCAGGGACGCCTCCGCCCCCCCCCGCCCCGGCTGGCCGGCGTCCCGCGCTCGGTCCCGGGTGATGTCAGCGGCCTGCCGGCAGGTCTGGATGTTCTGCCAGCGTTCCCGCGTTTATGATCATCCGCAGATGTGCATCCAAGAACACGCTGTACCCACAGCAGAAATTAATGCAGGCTTGACTGCCGGCCAAGCCGCGCACACGGGGGAGAGGAAGAAAGAAAACAAAAACTGTTTAATGCTGTTTATAAATTATACACTGGCTGATGAAAAATACATTTCTCTCGCCCCCCCTCCTCCCCAGCCTCTCTGCCTCGAGAGCCTGAGCCGAGACCAGAAGAATATGGTTTGCTTTTTAGCTCCTGTTTTGGCCGGGTTCCTGGACCCGGCCTTTGGGTCGGAGCCAGCTGCTTTCTTCCCCCCCTCCCCGCCCTTACCTGATGAAACACAGTCATTTTTCACCCGCCGCCGCCTCTCCCCGCTCCCCTCCGTCGACGACCGCCCCCCGTTATCGCAGGTGGGGCGGGGAGTGAGGCGCCAGGACCCCGCGCCGCTCCCCGCACCCAACGCGGCCGACGCGCGGCCGTCTGCGTTGTTACCGCTGAACGTACGTGGCCGTCGCCACCCGCTTCCCCCAGCTTTCTGCTGGATGGGGGAAACTTCCCAAACTTCCCCCGAGGTCGCGGCGTTGGGGACCCCCCTCCCCTGGGACGGGGGGGGGGGTGGGGTGGACAACGGGGCGAGAGCCCCCCATCCTTTCCCATCCCTCCCCGCACGCTCGCCAGCCATTTACGCAGCTTTTGTGTTGGGTTTTTTTTTTTTTTAATACCGCTAATGTTTATCATTTGCCCAACAGGCTTGACAGATTTTGTTTCCTGTCGAGCGGCGCGGCTGTGAAGCCCCCCCGGTTGCCAAGGAGCCGCCTCCCCGCACCGTCACGGGCTGATTTGGTATTCCGCGCGGCGCCCCGCCGCATTTCTGTATGCAAGACAAAGTGTTTTGATGGAGGACGATTGCAGGAGTGTCTGGAGGCTGTTTGGAGTTTTATGGGCTGTGCAGTACGCTCCGTGCTCGCTCGCTCGCCGCGCGGGGCTGCCGGGGCTTTGGATGGGGTCTGTCGTTTTTTCCCCACCGAGAGGAGGCTGCAGGAGAGAGAGAGCAGCACTCGCAGGGCGGAGGCAAAGGGGGAATTGTGTAAGAACCTGCCTTTTTTGGCTCCTGAGCTAAAAATCTGGCTTTTTCACGTTTTTTTAATATGAAAATACCCCCCGCTGTACCCATCGCCACGCGGCACGGGGGTCGGTGGCGCCGGCTGGCGCAGAGGGGGTGACGATGGCGGCGGCGGCGCTCCCCGCCTCGCCCGCCCCCAGGCCCCCGCGCCATCATTCCAGGTGCTTTCCCGAGCCTCTCGGGGCGGCCCGTGAGGTGCCGCCGGGGCACCCTTCCCACGAGGGCCGCCCGTGGTCCGGGCTCGCTCGGGCGACGCTCGCGGCGTGAGGCCGGGGGAGCCACCGACACCCCCGGCTCCCCCCCGGCCGCTTTCCCCTCCAAGCGGCGGGGAAGGCGGGGGCGATGGCGAAGCGGCGGGCGCGGGCTGAGCTCGTCCTGTCGGCTGGCGTCGGCTGGCGTCCGCGCTCGGCTCAGGAGTCCCTCCTCACCTCCCGACGCCTGCGCCTCGCTTTTTTTCTTATATTCAATTATTGCCTTTTGATGGCACCTTGGGAAAAAGGGAGGCAAAGCCATTTGCCTCCCTAAATCCAAGCCTGCTCTGCAGCGCAGTCTTTTTTTGGCCCTTCTTGGGTTTCTCCGACACGTTTTTTTAGCGCGGAGATTGTCACGACTGTCTCTTCCACTTGGGTGAAGCAGGGGAGAAGGGAAATAATCATAACAGCAATAATAAAAATCAAAAAGCAGCTTGATGTGGGCAAAAGAAGAAAACAAGAGAATGGGGTAGAGAACAGGCTAAATTTAAAATTGTAATTGGCTGACTTCCACAGGCTTGCGGGTGTTTTAATGACTCATAATAACTTCATTTAAAACCAGCTGAGCAGAAAATAGATTGGAGAGGAGCCTCAGGCCATTATGGATTTGTTTTTTTTTTGACAAGCTCTGTTTTCGGCAGCCAGGAAGGCACTCGCAGAGGGCTCGGCTGCTTCGCTCTCCCGAGTTGGTGGTCTGCCCGACAGAGATTGTATAGAAACCCGGGCCGGCTCTTTTTTTTTTTTTTTTTTTTTTTTCCTTTTTTTTTTTCCCCCTGATTAAAAATAGATGCCTTGAGGTATTATTTTAGCATCACTGTGGTTTGGTGCTTTTTTTCTTTGCACTTTTGATGTGGTAAATGGAACATAAATAAAATTGTTTTTGAAATTACTGAATTAATTAGGTAGTAAAGCGACGACAGTGCATAAATTTCCTTGGCGATTTTTTTTAATCCATATTTCCCCCCCCCCCCCCCCTTCTTGTCAATTGCAGCCTGTTAATGCTGCAGAGTCCCAAATTTGTATTAATCCCCTGTGCTGGGGGAGAGAGGGGAATAGATGTCGCATCGTGCCGGCGGGGCCGTCGTGCCGAAACCACGGTGGGGAAGGGCCCGGGGCGCTGCTGCCGCCGGCCCGTCCTCCCCCACCGGCCTCCTCCCCGCGCGGCCTGGGAAATCACCGATTTCCCGTCCTTCTCCTCCTCTGGAGGATGCTCGCGGCTCCTCTTTTTCCTTTTCCCTTATTTTTTCCTGGGCCACAGCTTGTATTCGCAGAGCACCGCTCCCCGCAGCCCCCGGGCCCCCGGCCCCGGGCAAGTTTCTCTCGCAGCCGGGGATGGGGATGCGGGCGCGGGACAACGGCGGTTTAGCAAATGGTGCGGTTGCTGGGGAAGGGGAAGGCGGCGTTTGCTGCGCCTGCCCCCTCCGCCGCGCTCCTCCGCGGGGAGAGGGTGGGAGACCGGCGCCGTCGAGGGGCTGCAGCCCCGCCGGGAAGGGCAGGGCCGCGGCGCAGGCGGGCAAAGCAGCGGCGCTCGTGGCCTGTTTCGGACGTTTTACTGCTTCCTACCGTCCCAAGCGCTAAAACTGGAGAGCCTGATTCTCGTCCCCAGTCAAGTCATTAAAGCGAACGGGCGTTGGGAGGTACTGTTGGGAGGATAGCAGCTAAAACGAGAGGAGCTCTGGGCCGAGACCCCACCCGGCTGAGCCCGGCTTGCGGGGAGGCAGCCGGCAGCCCCTGCCCGCACCCGCCCGAGCCGAGCTCGCTGGCTGGGGATGCTCGCCGTGACCCTTCCGAGCAGCCCGTTTCCGAGAGCTGCTTTAAGCCCCGACAACGCTGCCCGTCCTGGCCAGCGTCGGGCTGGCCCCTTGCATTTGGGAAATTAAGTAAGCCGAGGCCTGCCCCTCCTCATCGCTTGGCTTCGGGGGCAGCGCTGACCTTGCCGAGGGGGGGGACGGCGATGACTGTGCAGATAGCGCCGGACGGAAGAAGCGGCGGCTCCTCGTCCGTTCGCACCAGCCCCTCGCGGCAGGGACCTTTATTAGGCAGGAGCTATAAACTCGCTCGCACGGATATAAATGTACGGCGGGGAGGCTGGTGCCAACCGCGAGGCTCGCGCCGAAACGCGGCCGATACTTGGCAGCACGCGGAGTCCCGTCCCGTCGGGAAGATCATCCGGAGATATCTATATACTGTAGGCGATACGAGGCGCTCGCTAAAAATACCCTCCCCAAACTCGTGTGGGTCTTCGGAGAGGCGAATCGTTTTCTCTGGGCGTCGTTTAAAGCACGGGGAAAAAGCGAGAGAGAGAGAGAGGGAGAAGGCGGCCCTGACACGGGCTCTGGATGTGCTGTTTTCAAATACGTCCTGCTCCCTTTAATAACAAACATCGAGCCGGGGTGGTTTTTTTTCTGAGCCCTGTTATAATAAGCTCAGATGTTGGATGACATTTTTCCCGGTGACTCACATAGTAAAATTAACCTTGAACTATTTACATATTCAATCGCCGCCCTCCCTCCCCCTCCTCCTCCCCTCTCCGCGAGCGTGTGTACATTACAGGAATCCTGGCTCCGTATCAGTTTTTGTTTTGCTGATGAGAAAAAAAAAAAAAAAAAAAAAGAAGAAAAAAATTCCCCCGCCTGGAGTACACATCTACTTGAGGGAAAGAACACGCAGTCCTGGCCTTTGGAAATTGGCAGGCGGCGTGCTGTTCCCGCGCTGATAAGAGGTACTGTAAATAAAACTGTACGGCAGCGCCTGCTGTAAAATGCCCCGCGTCTGTACTCATTGTTCTGACAGCTCCGGCTTTTTTTGGGTCCGCTGTTTTGGTACACGCTGTGCTTCCTTATGTAAGCGAGCGCGCCCGGCTCCTCCCGGCGTTCGCCCTGTTTATTTTCGCCTCGCCAGGAATTTTTTTCTGGCCCCCCCGCCGCCCCCCGGCCAGATGCTGGCCGCCTCTGCCCTTCCTTGCCGTGCCTCCGCAGGGCCGCTCTGCAGGCT
The DNA here is from genome assembly GCF_047370975.1 of Nipponia nippon. Taxonomy (NCBI): domain Eukaryota; kingdom Metazoa; phylum Chordata; class Aves; order Pelecaniformes; family Threskiornithidae; genus Nipponia; species Nipponia nippon. Next base: position 1,055,238 of record NW_028262362.1, read on the forward strand.
CCCGCTGCCCCTCCGGCCCCGGCCGTGCCCCCCGGGGGCACGGGGCGCCAGCGGCAATCGCGGGGCGCGCGTCCCCGCGCAGGAACGGGGCAGGGAAAAGCAAACCCCCTGTTTAGCACGACCCCGTCGCTTCGCGCCCCGCCGATGCAGCGACCCCCCCTGCGCGCAGCATCCCCCTGGCATCGGCGGGGAGGGGGCCAGCGCCGGCAGACGGCTCTGCCCGGGGAGGACCTGTTGCTGCGGCGGGTTGCTGCATCCTCGTGGATCGCGCTTTGCAGCGGCGGGGCGTGGGAGAGCTTCGAGTGGCAATGGAGAGTCATTGCCTTGGCAACTGCCGGCTGCGCATCGCCCGCGCCACCGCGCCGGGCGGAGGGCAGCCGGCGGCCGCTGCCCTATCGATCCCCGTCCCCTCGCTGCTCCGGCAGCTTCTCCCCATCCCGGGTGGTCTCGGCACCCTTTACGCCGCGCTCCTCTCCCTGCCGCGGGTGGTGAAGGGAGGGGATCGCCGGCAGCGCCCGCGCGATGCTCCGCATCCCCGAAAGCAGCTCTTTCGGCCGGCGGCACGAGCCGGGGGAGCCGCCCCACCGCCCTCCTCGTGTCGCCCCAAAGCCCTTTTTATTTTTTGTGCGTCTCCCTTGGCGAGCGGCCGTGTGGCCCGTGCACACTCGGGTTGTTTTGAATGCAAACTTGACATCGCGGCGAGGGCGGCGGAGAACAACATATGCACAGTAAACAGGCAGACTGTCGTATTGATTAACAGATGAGACCTCTATTATCGATCAACGCTGGGCGAGAAAATTTATCACTTTTAATTTCGCCGCTGCCAAATATTTCTGCCTGCGAGCCAGCCGTTACCGAGACAATTTAAAGGCAAAGGAATTCTCTTGTTAACGCATCTCGTGATGCCTCCCTCTCTCCCCGTCACCTTCTCTGTGCACCTTTCTCCGAATCCCACCCTGACGGTGGGGAGGGGGGCTCGGGGCGGGGACGGGAGGCGCTGTCCGGAGCCCTGGAAATGGGCGGCTCGGCACGCTGCGGAGCGATGCCCCCCGCCTCGAAGGCCGCTCTGTCACGCTCGGCTCCTCGCAACAGATGAGTCAGGCCTCGAAATCTAGGAAATGGGTCCCCAGCTTTGTCCCGGCAGCAGTGCTTCAGACGCGGTGTGTATCGTTAATCTGGTCTTATCTGGAAGCTGCTTCGCTGCTGCCGGGCATCCTGGTTTTTCCCTCACCCGGGCTAGCGGCACGTGTTGATAGCGGTTGTCTAAGGATTCCTCCCGATACCACATCTCGCTCCGACAGTCGAAGGCACCTCTGAGCTTCTCGCTCGGTGGTGCCCTTCTGGCTGCGTCTCTGACCGGACGCATCCTCGGGTACCGGCAACGGCAGCTGCGATGGGAAGGGGCGGGAAACCGATTGCAATTAGATGGGTTACAATGCCAGTGAAACACACTGACGTTTAATGATTTAAAAAAAAAAAAAATAAAAAAAAAAAAAAAATCCTTTTTTCCTGGGAAGCAACTCTTTATCGTGCGTTGTGCTGCTACGCGCAAGGAACGGGACCACGGGGGTAAGCAAGGCGGCTGCTTTTCGTGGCTGCGCAGGGGCTATAAAACACGAAACCCTGCCGTCGCACGGGTCCTGCGGTTCGAACGGCACCGGTGGCCGCAGCGACGGCCCCCGCGCGGGTTTGGGCGGGCGTCCCTCGAGTAACCCTCCTCTCCCCTTTCTCTCCCCAGCGGGCGCCAAAGCCCTGGTCTGCGATCAGTGCGGCGCCCAGTTCTCGAAGGAAGACGCCCTGGAGACGCACAGGCAGACGCACACCGGTACGTGGCCCTCCCTTTCCCTCCTTCGCTTAGGCACAAGTTTAATATTTAGGCTGCCTTTGTAACCTTTTGCCCAGCGGAGAGCTTAACCCTTTGTGGTTCCCGCATCCATTTCTTGACTTCAATTTGATTAAGGTAAGTTGGCTGCGTTTTCTGCTGAACGCTCGGAAACGGTTTTGTACTCGCGTTGAAGTCTGCGTACGGCATTTGCAAGGGAAGCCTCCCCCAGCGGCTTTTGGCTTTGGATGTTTGCCGCTGACTTATTTTGGTCTGGTTTTGCTGAGCTCGTAACGGTGATGTTGGCGGACGGAGGAGCGCAACCCGCCTCTGTGGTTAAACCCAGCATCTTTGCACCGCTCGCGGGTGGCCGTTGGTCTCTCGAGCCACGTGCGCCAAAATTTGACCAGCGTGATGCTACTTGGCCACCGTTTCAGGTTTAAGGGAAGCTTCCCAGGGGATAAATACCCTTGTCAGGAGTCTTTGGATGCTCGGGAGGCCAAGAGCGATGAGTTACCAATCATTCGCGAATCCCAGCCTGCGCCGATAGTTGCGTTCCCGTTTTTCAGAGCCTTTATAGGGGTAAGTGCCTCGCGTCCGGAGCTCTGGGGAGGTTTCGTTGCGCTGCCACCGGGCGCGTGCGTGGGCGCAAGCGTCTGCTGGGCGGTCAGACTGCGCAGGGGGTGCACAGCCGCTCGTAGGAAAGGACGCTCAGGGACCTGGGACCCGGGGACGGGCCTTTGTGGAGGGCTGGACCCAGCTGTGTGCAGAAAACCTCTTTCCCCTGTGCTCAGATGTGTTTAAAACCCTGACCGGAGCGGCTGCTGTGGCCTGCTGTTCCCGCCTGTGCTTTGCAGGAGGGAGGTAGCCCCGGCTCCTCTTCTGCTACAATGTGGGTACGAGGCAGCCGTTCGCACAGCGCCATCGCGTTTATTGCTCGGCGTTAACGTATGCACGTGGGAAACGATGGCGCAGCAAACGCGAGGTAATTTGTTCCCTCTGCGAGCAAAAACACCGGCCCTTTCCAAACGGCTCTCGGTAGCCGGCTTCTGCCACGCGCCTGCTATTGCGCTTCCCAGCCCGTCGGGGAGCACAAGGAGCTCTTTATGCATCTTGCAAAGGCCGCCTCGCCCAGGAAGGGTTTGCTGCGGGACACGGGGGAATTCGCAGCCGGTCGGTCTCGGGTGGAGCCTTTCCAACCCCCAAAACCAGGCTGGAGCAGGGAAGAGCGCCCGCTCCTCCCCACGCTGTATTAGGAGCAGTTCAGCCGAGCACAAGCTCGTCTTTCAGGGCTGAAAACCTCGATAAACGCCACTAATGGCCGAGTTCGCAGTCGGGGGTGGCAAGGCGACGCGCGGGCGCTGGGCTGGCACGGAGAGCCCGGCCGGTTTCACGCCGGGGGTTGGAGCACCGACAGGCGCGATGCAAAGTGCTGTGTCACTGGGCGGGAGTAGCTCCGGCCGTCATCCGATCTGGGAGCCGCGCTGGCCGAGCACCAGTTCGTAACTTGTAAAGTAATTGCCCTCCTTATCCAGAGTCGTACGGCTGAGGGCCAGGCTTTACAAATCACAGTCTTTTTAAACCGTGCGTACTGTAGGTTAAGGAGGAGGAAGAGGCTTGCGGCGGGGCAGTCAGCAGCGCGAAGGGACTGACGGCTCAGGGACGAGCGACCCAAGCCCCGGCAGGGAGTTCGAGGTGGCTGAGCAAGCAGCAGCTGCCTCCCAGTTTCCTTAGGTTTCCTGGACCTGCTGAGCATCCTGGGGCGGTTGGTGGGAGCCGGGCTCCCCTCGGTACCCGGGGCTGCGTAACCCCCGGCGTGCCATCGGGAGCGGACGCTGCGGAGCAGCTGTGTAACGATGCCCGCGCCCAAAATCGCCCCGCAGATGCAGAGCGGCTACGCAGTTTTGCTAACGGCCTTGACGCCTCTGCGGGGATTTGAGCCCCTTCGGTTGCTGAAACGCGGGGGCCAGACCGAGCCAAAGCTCAAAGGGCAACAGGAGAACGGAGCACGGGGGACGCGGTGACCCAAGCCGAGCGGGTTTATTTATCATCCCCGCCTCCGGCTGTAAACACGGGCAGCTCGGTTACGCGGCGGAGAGGGGCTGGGTGGCCAGGGCGGCCGAAATGAATCGCTTCCTCTCCTCGGGTGGCAGGCGGAGAGCCCTGCCCTGGCACGGAAAGCATCCCTCCCCGGCCGGCGCTATAATTAACCCCATTCCCAAATAACGGCATCTCCCAAAAGGGACTTTTTGGGGGCGTCCTCCCTCATCCCCCATAGCGCGGCGGGTTGGTTGGCAAAAGACCTTGCAGCCAGCAAAACAGCCCTTTTTGCTAGATGCGCGGGTGGGTTCCTTCAAGGACGGCATCAAAAACTGAGCAGGCTGTGTCCGGCGCAGGCTGACCAGAGGTACCCGCTTTGCTCAAAACCGCGGTGTTTAGGGGAGGATGCGGGACCGGTCTGCGAACGGTCGCCGCTTCTCCGGGTGACCTACGGCTTGAGAGCTTTTCTGCAAGGGACGGCTGAGAGAAAGGCTTCTCGAGGTTTCTTTTCAGCATACGGGGCTGTTTCTTGGGGGAACGGTCAGGATCCAGCACCCCCGTTTATCTCGCCTTTTCTTCCCCCGTTGCCCTCACTGCTCCTCCGATTGACAGTGCAAAACACGAAGCCGGCCTGCTGTACGTGCGCTGCATCGAACACTGTCCATCCTTCAGGGCAGAACACCTACGCCCTAAAGACAAATTAGCTTCTGCTTGTGAGCACAGGGCTGGCTGTGTGCTGTGTACAGCCCGCTCGGCTCAGGACTGAGACGCCCTCTCCGGGCGTTCGCTGTCCTTGGCCCCCGTCCCGCGGCGAGAGGAAAAGCGGCAACTGTTTTGGCTCATCTTCCAGCAGCGCAAGCTCGGTGCCACGCCGGAGGCAGAGCGTGGAAAATTCCTTACCCTTCTCCTAAAACGTAGAGGAAAAACCAAAACGCATCGAGACGACGGCCCGAGGACCCCCAGCAAGCGCCAGCGGGGCTCGGGATGCTCGCGCGGCCGGTGTTCCTGCTAACAGGGTTTGGGCTCGTCGCCGACTTTTATAAATATCAGAGGTGACTCGCCTAGAGTTTCC